>NW_011494708.1:11289537-11304823 GCF_000754665.1 Bison bison bison | reverse complement strand
CTTCGCATGAGGTGGCCAAAGTACTGGAGTTTCAGCTTTAGCATCATTCCTTCCAAAGAAATCCCGGGGCTGATCTTCAGAATGTACTGGTTGGATCTCCTTGCAGTCCAAGTGACTCTCAAGAATCTTCTCCAACACCACAGTTCAAAAGCATCAATTCTTTGGTGCTCAGTTTTCTTTACAGTCCAACTCTCACATCCATACATGACCACAGGAAAAACCATAGCCTTGACTAGACGGACCTTTGTTGGCAAAGTAATGTCTCTGTTTTTCAATATGCTATCTAGGTTGGTCATAACTTTCCTTCCAAGGAGTAAGCGTCTTTTAATTTCATGGCTGCAATCACCATCTGCAGTGATTTTGGTGCCCCCCCAAAAATAAAGTCTGAAACTGTTTCCACTGTTTCCCTATCTATTTCCCATGAAGCGATGGGACCAGATGCCATGATCTTCATTTTCTGAATGTTGAGCTTTAAGCCAACTTGTTCACTCTTCACTTTCACTTTCATCAAGAGGCTTGTTAATTCTTTTTCAGTTTCTGCCATAAGGGTGGTGTCATCTGCATATCTGAGATTATTGGTATTTCTCCCAGCAATCTTGATTCCAGCTTGTGCTTCTTCCAGCCCAGCATTTCTCATGATGTACTCTGCATATAAGTTAAATAAGCAGGGTGACAATATACAGCCTTGGCGTACTCCTTTTCCTATTTGGAACCATTCAGTTGTTCCATGTCCAGTTCTAACTGTTGCTTCCTGACCTGCATATAGGTTTCTCAAGAGGCAGGTATTTACTTAGTCATCTTTATTTGTGTGTGTGTGTGTGTGAAATCTAGCTACTGTCAGTAGTCATTTGCTTTTAGCCTGAAGAAACTGCTTTAGGATTTCTTGTCACTGTGTTAAAAACAGCTTCTCTCCATTTTTATGTGGGACAATATCCAGATTTGCTGTAATATCTTATTGAGGTCCTCTTTGTATTCATCTGCAGCTTATTTGTTTGAATATTTCTTTGTTAAGTAGCTGGATTATTTTATTGAAATATATTTCCTCTGTAGTATGAAATCTCTGATATTGCTCTCCAGAGGGTATGGGCTGGGAATGTACATTGTCACTTCGAGATGATGTGGCTTTGGGAGGGCTCCTTTTGACTCTTTCCCTGATTACATCCAGATGATTAGCTGTACTAATTGCTGACTGATTGCTCTATCACTTTTTTTTTTTTAAACACTGCCTTGGTATATAAATTAATTCACAGATTGATCCATTAAATTTGTGTGCCTTTGCAAGAATGCTTTATTGATACCAGTGTTTGAAACATTGCTCTTACTGTTGAAAAACTAGATTGACATAAAATCTTTACAATCATTTTATAAATATTATCTTTTAATTCTGAAGTATTCATAATATATTTGAGAGGACATATGCTTTAGAACAGATGATTAGGTAATCAATCTACTTAGAGAAAAGTACATGACGTTTTGATTTTTCTAACTTTTATAATTTGACTTTCATGTAAAAGCAAATGAATGCTAACCATTTGCAGCCTTACTTGACAAGTTATATTTTTATATTATTAATTTCATTATTTATATATATATTGAATAGACTTTAATATATAGAATGTACATTCATAAATCATAATTATTAAAAAACATAACATTACTTTGGAATATACACATTTTTAAATAAGACTCTAAAATGCTTGTTAGTCTCTCTGAAACCCTTAGCATATGGAAAACTCTTTTTTGCTCCTTATTAAATATGAAATGTCCCACAACACAGGAAAAACTAATTGGCTATGCAGACAACTCTAAAAACAAAACAACTTTATAAAAAATATAGCCATTCTAATTTATATGTAAAACCTTATACTGCCAACATCCCATTTTTTGTATTTATATACAGACTTAAAAAATCATTTCTACTGTCTAAGCAAAGGATATAACTTTGTATAGGGGGCTTCCCTGGTGGCTCAGAGGTTCAACTGTCTGCCTGCAACGCGGGAGACCCGGGTTCTATCCCTGGGTTGGGAAGCTCCCCTGGAAAGGAAATGGCAACCTATTCCAGTATTCTTGCCTGGAGAATCCCATGGAGCAAGGAGCCTAGTAGGCTATAGTCCACGGGGTCACAAAAGTGTGAGATAATTAAAATTGCTTCTCACATCCAATTCTAATGATAGTAGTAGGAGATATTCCTCTGAGAAACAAACTTGAGGGATGGTATGGGGAGGGAGGAGGGAGGAGGGTTCAGGATGGGGAACACATGTATACCTGTGGCGGATTCATTTCGATATTTGGCAAAACCAATGCAATATTGTAAAGTTTAAAAATAAAATTTAAAAAAAAAGAAAAATTTATGGTAAATGTGATTTTTGTGTGTGAGAGTAGGGTTTATTTTCCAAAGCAAATTCTCATACATAAAGGTAAGTATTTTTTAATTGTTCTGTAAGTTTGTGTCTTTGGATGCTATCCTGTATGCTAATATTTATATGGATTGAATATACTTCACTTTAACATAGCCAGTATGTGTATGTTTAACTACAGATTCTACACTGATGATGATGCGTTTTGGTTGTAAGCTGAAAAGAAAAGATAATGTCAGAATAAGTTAGAACAAGTGATAAAAGGAAAGAAGTGACACCAGTTACCGTGGGAAGTAGTGCCACACTGTATTTCCAAGTGTTGGTTTGTCAAGCTCTTATGAACTGAGACCCAGCAAACTGAACAGACAAGACAGAGAGAAAAAAAGAGGGCAGTGAGGAGTAAGGAGGTGTTTTGTGATTTTGCTTTGCTTTGTTTTCAGGAAGAAACACTGTATTCATGGGAAGTGTACATGGGTATAAATAACTTTTAGGAATGGGGCAAGGAAAAGGTAGGTAGGATATCTGAACCCTGGTTATAAGATGGGTATTTATTATATTTAGTGTCCTGAAGGTAACTGCTATGAAGCAGAGAGGTAAGATTTATGTGAACTGAAATCTAGGATAGTGGTAAGGACCAATAAATACACAAACATCTACAAGATAGCAAGTAAGACTGAGACTTTTAGACTTTCAGATGTTGTAACTAAAAGCAGAATGAGAGGCTATATTGTAACACATACATTTTAATGAAATATTTTCTTCTGCAAAGTAGGTGTCATGTAAAGTGATACAGCACTTTTTTCAAAAGTGACCAGAATCTCTTTGAAAATAATGTGTCATGCTTAGTTGCTCAGTGCTGTCTGACTCTGAAACACCAAGGACTGTAGCCTGCCAGGCTCTTCTGTCCATGGGGATTCTCCAGGTGAGAATACTGGAGTGGGTTGCCATACCCTCTTCCAGGGGACCTTCCCAACCCAGGGATCTAACCCAGGTCTCCCGCATTGCAGGTAGATTCTTTACCATCTGAGCTGCTAGGGAATTCCTACTGTGGGCTCACATTTTAGGATTATTTTTTTAAATCATGAAACAAGATGGTGACACATTTAACAGTGTTGATCCCTGTGTGATAAGATGTTTTATCCTTTTTAAATTTTTAATTGGGACATGAGAGTATGAGTCATGAAGTCAATATTTTATTTCTCTTATAAAACTGTAGAAAGTTAATGCCCAAACATTTTGAATGAGGAAGCATCATGAGCATTAAAAGAAAAAAAAGCTATGATAATCTGCAAGATTTCAGCTCTGGAGAGTAATACATATCATGAGTCCTTTAGCTAATATTATAAAACAAAAATCTGGTCATTTACTTACTACCCTTCCAATAATGTTCCATTGTCCATTAGAGAAATTCCCAAATCGTTAAAATTACATTCAACACCCTTTATCATATAACCCCTACCTCTTTCTCCAGTCACTTGCCTTTATTTGTCTACATGACCCAGATACACTAGCTCTCTCTTGATTTTCTCTAAGATTCTACTTTATCTCCCCTCAGCGCTTTTTAAAATGTTCCTATTTTTTTTTCCCTTGGAACATTCTTCCAATATTTATAAGCTATCATCTATTCATCTTTCAAATCAGCTTAATGATTAATTTTCTAACTATGCCTTCTGTGATCTCAGACTAGAGTACATTTTGCCCTTATATATTTCCTTTTGCATATATATATATTATATATATTTCTAGCAATCTAGACTTCTCTTTAACACCCATCATGCTAAAATTTATAACCCTATTTACCTGCTATATTCTAAATTCCATGAGGACTGGAAATGCAGCTCTTTCATTCACTGTTGTATTTCAAACTATGTGTCTCTTCTATCATATAACCATGTATTTGTTAAACTAAATTGAAACTTTATTATGTATATATACTGCATTTCAACTACCTCCTGCTTAATAAGATTTGTTTTATTCTGATAAGCAGAAAATATTCCTTTCTAATTTATATTTTTTTGTCTTTTCTATGGCTATAATGCTACTTCTTTAACAAGGCAGAGTGAAATGTCTTTAATACTAAGGGGAATAAAAGAACTTCACAGTTTTTTAAATGCATGCTTGTGTTCAGTTCAGTTCAGTTGCTCAGCTGTGCCTGACTCTTAGCGACCCCATGAATCACAGCACGCCAGCCCTCTCTCTATCACCAACTACTGGAGTTTACTCAAACTCATGTCCGTCGAGTCGGTGATGCATCCAGCCATCTTATCCTCTATCATCCCCTTCTCCTCCTGCCTCCAATCCCTCCCAGCATCAGGGTCTTTTCCAATGAGTCAACTCTTCGCATGAGGTGGCCAAAGTACTGGAGTTTCAGCTTTAGCATCACTCTTTCCAGTGAACACCCAGGACTGATCTCCTTTAGACTGGACTGGTTGGATCTCCTTGCAGTCCAAGGGACACTCAAGAGTCTTCTCCAACACCACAGTTCAAAAGCATCAATTCTTCGGCATGCTTGTGTTAGATACCTTAATTATGTTGTTTCATTTAATCTTCCACAAAAACCCATGATATGAGAGTATTATCCATGATTTTCACCATGATTATCAAAGAGCACAGCTATTTAAACAGTACTCAGGTTTGCATAATACAACACATAATGCCATATTTTCTTTCTTTTCTCTTCATAACAAGTCTGCCAAATTATGGAGGAAGAAAAATTTTCATCTGATATTATCTCTGCTAACTACTGCTGCATAATAAGCAGTTTACACTTAAGTGTCATGAAACAACAACCATTTTAACAGTCTTACAAATTCTGTAAATAAGCTATTTGAACATGGCAATGACTTTTCTGTGGTCTGAGATATATGGGGCCTCTGCAAAGTTCTGCATGGCTAGGGATGGGTTGAATGTTGGGAAACAGACACATACAGAGGCTTCTTCACTTCCGTATTTGGCATCTGGGCTGAGATGACTCAAAAGATAGGCTCAGAATTGTTGTCTGAGAGTGTCTGAATATGGCCTCTCCTTGTAGCGTGGGCTTCCTCAGAACATGGAAGCATAAAGGTAGTTGGGCTTCCTACAAGGCAACTGAAGGCTCCAAGAGCCACTGTTCCAAGAGGGAGGTATATGACCTTTTATGACCCAGCCTCAAAATTCACATAGAATTACTTTGACCATATTCTGTTGGGTGAAGCAATCACAAGCTTGTGTCACTTCAAGGGTTAGAGACAAGGTGTGTTCCTCTTGATGTGAGGATTTTCAAATTATCTGTGGCAATATTTTAAAACTGCCATTAAGTATTTTCCCTCGTAAGAAGATAGTAAAATTTATTGTCAGCAATAGAATCAGGATTTGAATACAGTTTGTTAATGTTACACACGCATTTTTTTCTCATTTTCTTTGTCATTACAATTTTTTTGAGAAACGATAAAAGGTAAATAGCTGTTTTCAGTTCAGTTCAATCTCTCACTTGTGTCCTACTCTTTGTAACCCCATGAACCGCTAGCATGCCAGGCCTCCCTGTCCATCAACAACTCCCAGAATTAACCAAATTCATGTCCATTGAGTTGGCGATGCCATCCAACAATCTCATCCTCCGTTGTCCCCTTCTCCTCCCACCTTCAATAATTCCCAACATCAGGATCTTTTCAAATGAGTCAGCTCTTCGCATGAGGTGGCCAAACTATTGGACTTCCAGCTTCAACATCAGTCCTTCCAATGAATACCCAGGACTGATCTCCTTTAGGATGAACTGGTTGGATCTCCTTGCAGTCGAAGGGACTCTCAAGAGTCTTCTTCAACACCACAGTTCAAAAGCATCAATTCTTTGGCACTCAGCTTTCTTTATAATCCAACTCTCACATCCATACATGATTACTGGAAAAACCATAGCCTTCACTAGATGGACCTTTA
This sequence comes from Bison bison bison, assembly GCF_000754665.1. Lineage (NCBI taxonomy): Eukaryota > Metazoa > Chordata > Mammalia > Artiodactyla > Bovidae > Bison > Bison bison. The sequence continues at coordinate 11,298,554 of NW_011494708.1, read as the reverse complement.
TTGACAAACTAATGTCTCTGCTATTTAATATGCTGTCTAGGTTGGTCATAACTTTCTTCCAAGGAGTAGGCGTCTTTTAATTTCATGGCAGCACTCCTCCTCAAATTTTCTGTAATATATAACATAACTTTTTATCCTGTCAACAAATAGGTACAAAGGAAACTAAAAAATTAGTTTGTAGAAAAAATATGTTTTATGTGCAGGGTATAAATAAGACATTCAAATATGAATAAGATTTGAAGCAATTGTCTAAAAAATTAAGTCTTCTAATTTTGCAAAAGGATCTAAGATAATTGTCTACACATCACCCATTAAATCCACCCCTTACTCTCATGCAATATGTAGCAATCTATATAATTCCTTTGGGTTTCAGAGAGAAAATGGAAAAAGAAAATGAATTTAGGAAAATGTATGGTAGAGCAATCTTAAAGTAAATTACTATTAATATAAAAATAGATGATTCATTATTGAAAAAAGGAAAGTATGGTTGGTATTTCTAATTCAACAAGTCTTTCATAACAAGACTAAGATTTAAGTGATTTTAAATTTGGCATATTTAGAATTATCTCATAGCAATGTTATATACAGAGATGTTATGTAGTACTATTTTCTTGGTTTCAGAAAAATATCTAACTAGAGCAAGCTTATGCCGAGTAATTGTAGTATTTCTAACCTTTTAATACACTGTAAAACATTGTCTGTTGAAAACCATAGTTTCAATATTTAGTTAGACTTTATTTATATTTTGTAAATTGAAGGACTCTTGAATCTCCTTAAGTAAATTGTAATTTAATGCAATTTTACTTATACTCAGCAGTGTAGTTACATCTTGATTAAAGTCATTATAAAGGACATGTAATCACATCCTGATGATCTTACATTTCACTGGGTTAAGAATCAGTTGATTTTATTGTGATTAACACTTAAGGAAATGGAGTATCACCTACATGCACTATTTTGTTATCTAAGCAACAGCCAGGAGCTTGATTTGCATGTTTCTTTTGTTTGAGGGATTGCCTTTCTTTGGGATTGGAATGAAAACTGACTTTTTCCAGTCCTGTGGCCACTGCTGAGTTTTACAAATTTGCTGGCATATTGAGTACAATACTTTCACAGCATCATCTTTCAGGATTTGAAATAGCTACTGGAATTCCATCACCTCCACTAGCTTTGTTCATAGTGATGCTTTCTAAGGCCCACTTGACTTCACATTCCAGGATGTCTGGCTCTAGGTGAGTAATCACATCATCGTAATTATCTGGGTCATGAAGATCTTTTTTGTGCAGTTCTTTTGTGTATTCCTGCCACCTCTTCTTAATATCTTCTGCTTCTGTTAGGTCCATACCATTTCTGTCCTTTATCGAGCCCATCTTTGCATGAAATGTTCCCTTGGTATTACTAATTTTCTTGAAGAGATCTCTAGTCTTTCCCATTCTGTTGTTTTCCTCTATTTCTTTGCATTGATCACTGAGAAAGGCTTTCTTATCTCTTCTTGCTATTCTTCAGAACTCTGCATTCGATGCTTATATCTTTCCTTTTCTCCTTTGCTTTTCGCTTCTCTTCTTTTCACAGCTATTTGTAAGGCCTCCTCAGACAGCCATTTTGCTATTTTGCATTTCTTTTCCAAGGGATGGTTTTGATCCCTGTCTCCTGTAGAATGTCACACACCTCCATCCATAGTTCATCAGGCACTCTATCTATCAGATCTAATCCCTTAAATCTATTTCTCACTTCCACTGTATAATTATAAGGGATTTGATTTAGGTCATATCTGAATGGTCTAGTGGTTTTCCCTACTTTCTTCAATTTAAGTCTGAATTTGGCAATGATCTGAGCCACAGTCAGCTCCTGGTCTTGTTTTTGCTGACTGTATAGAGCTTCTCCATCTTTGACTTCAAAGGATATAATCAATCTGATTTTGGTGTTGACCATCTGGTGATGTGCATATGTAGTCTTCTCTTGTGTGGTTGGAAAAGGGTGTTTGCTATGACCAGTGTGTTCTCTTAGCAAAACTCTATTAGCCTTTGCCCTGCTTCATTCCGTATTCCAAGGCCAAATTTGCCAGTTACCCCAGGTGTTTCTTGACTTCCTACTTTTGCATTCCAGTCCCCTATAATGAGAAGGACATCTGTTTTGGATGTTAGTTCTCAAAGGTCTTGTAGGTCTTCATAGAATCATTCAATTTCACCTTCTTCAGTGTTACTGGTTGGGGCATAGACTTGGATTACTCTGATATTGAATGGTTTGCCTTGGAAACAAACAGATATCATTCTGTCGTTTTTGAGATTGACTCAAAGTACTGCATTTTGGACTCTTTTGTTGACCATGATGGCTACTCTATTTCTTCTAAGGAATTCCTGCCCACAATAGTAGATATAATGGTCATCTGAGTTAAATTCACCCATTCCAGTTCATCTTAGTTCACTGATTCCTAGAATGTCAGTGTTCACTCTTATCTCTTAATTGACCACTTCCAATTTGCCTTGATTCATGGACCTGACATTCCAGGTTCCTATGCAATATTGCTCTTTACAGCATCTGACCTTGCTTCTATCACCAGTCGCATCCACAGCTGTGTACTGTTTTTGCTTTGGCTCCATCCCTTCATTCTTTCTGGAGTTATTTCTCCACTGATCTCCAGTAGCATATTAGGCACCTACCGACCCGGGGAGTTCCCCTTTCAGTATCCTATAATTTTGCCTTTTCATACTGTTCATGGGGTTCTCAAGGCAAGAATACTGAAGTGGTTTGCCATTCCCTTCTCCAGTGGACCACATTCTGTCAGACCTCTCCACCATGACCTGTCCATTTTGGGTGGCCCCACACATCATGGCTTTGTTTTATTGAGTTAGACAAGGCTGTGGTCCGTGTGATCAGATTGGCTAGTTTTCTGTGATTATGGTTTCAGTGTGTCTGCCCTCTGATGCCCTCTGGAAACACCTATCATCCTACTTGGGTTTCTCATACCTTGGACATGGGGTATCTCTTCACGGTTGCTCCAACAAAGTGCAGCCGCTGCTCCTTACCCTGGACAAGGGGTATCTCCTCACCGCCGCCCCTCCTGACCTTGAATATGGAGTAGCTCCTCTCAGCCCTCCTGCCCGCACGCATCTGCTGCTCCTTGGATATGGAGTAGCTCCTCTTGGCTGCCGCCCTTGACCTCGGACGTCCTAAAGAAAGGCAATGCCAAAGAATGCTCAAGCAACCGCACAATTGCACTCATCTCACACGCTACTAAAGCAATGCTCAAAGTTCTCCAAGCCAAGCTTCAGCAATACGTAAACTATGAATTTCCAGATGTTCAAGCTGATTTTAGAAAAGGCAGAGGAACCAGAGATAAAATTGCCAACATCTGCTGGCTCATCAAAAAGGCAAGAGAGTTCCAGAAAAACATCCATTTCTGCTTTATTGACTAGACCAAAGCCTTTGACTGTGTGGATCACAATAAACTGTGGAAAATTCTGAAAGAGATAGGAATACCAGACCACCTGACCTGCCTCTTGAGAAACCTATATGCAGGTCAGGAAGCAACAGTTAGAACTGGACATGGAACAACCGACTGGTTCTAAATAGGAAAAGGAGTACATCAGGGCTGTGTATTGTCACCCTGGTTATATAACTTCTATGCAGAGTACATCATAAGAAACGCTGGGCTGGAAGAAGCACAAATTGGAATCAAGATTGCCAGGAGAAATATCAATAACCTCAGATATGCAGATGACACCACCCTTATGGCAGAAAGTGAAGAGGAACTAAAAAGCCTCTTGATGAAAGTAAAAGTGGAGGGTGAACAAGTTGGCTTAAAGCTTAACATTCAGAAAATGAAGATCATGGCATCTGGTCCATCACTTCATAGGAAATAGATGGGGAAACAATGGAAACAGTGTCAGACTTTATTTTGGGGGGTTCCAAAATCACTGCAGGTGGTGACTGCAGCCATGAAATTAAAAGACCCTTACTCCTCGGGAGGAAAGTTATGCTCAACCTAGATAGCATACTGAAAAACAGAGACGTTACTTTGCCAACAAAGTCCATCTAGTCAAGGCTATGGTTTTTCCAGTGGTCATGTATGGATGTGAGAGTTGGACTGTGAAAAAAGCTGAGCACCAAAGAATTAATGCTTTTGAACTGTGGTGTTGGAGAAGACTCTTGAGAGTCTCTTGGACTGCAAGGAGATCCAACCAGTCCATCCTAAAGGAGATCAGTCTTAGGTGTTCATTGTAAGTACTGACGCTGAAGTAGAATCTCCTATGCTTTGGCCACCTCATGCAAAGAGTTGAGTCATTGGAAAAGACCCTGATGCTGGGAGGGATTGGGGGCAGGAGGAGAAGGGGATGACAGAAGATGAGATGGCTGGATGGCATCACCGACTTGATGGATGTGAGACTGAGTGAACTCTGGGAGTTGTTGATGGACAGGGAGGCCTGGCATGCTGCGATTCATGGGGTCGCAAAGAGTTGGACACGACTGAGCAACTGAACTTTGTTTGAGGGTATTCTAATGTGATTAAATGTATTTAAAATTGAAACAGTAAATTTTTGTTTTTTCAGAATTTGATCTTCCCTTGGAGCTGACCCTACAGAGCTGCAGACAACATACTTCTAGTTGGTTATTGGAAAGTACAAGCTAGAATTATTACTTGTCTGAGCTTTTGTGAATGGCAATGATCTCTTCCAGACTTGGTTACAGTGTAGATAACTACATTAAATTGGAATTGATTTTAAAAATTATCTGATGATGCTTGTAAACTTTTCAGGTCTTTTATGTTATAATCACCTCAGCTTATATCTGGTATTTTCATGCAAGTTAATACTTAGGATCCAAATAACCTTTTTCAGCACTCTCATTGTAAATATCTTCCTATATCCCTGGAGGGTCCCTCTTCTCTTTTTTAGGTAATATCTCCTAAATTTCTAGCTCTTTATATTTTCTTCTTCTTCTGTGGTATTTGGAAATGGGTTCTGTCTTACTGACCTGTTACTACCCAGCACTTCTTATCCCTGGATATGTGTTCTTGATTTCATGACCAGCCAGAGAACTCTATATAATGCACTTGCATATACTACATGTACCAGTTTTTCCTATTTAACACTCACAAACTTCAGATGACACAGCTCCCTCTTCTATCTCCCATGAAGTATATGGACTTAAAACACTAAGCTCAATCACACTTTGCTGTAAAGGTAAAAAGAAAATACAGGATGTAATGATTGTGGACAAGATAAAACATTGTCATTATGGACAACTTTTACAGTATAATGCATCATGTAAGTTCCCAATAGTCACTCTACTAGTAGTTTGTCTATTTGATGAAAAAAAAAAAAAAAACTGATAGAAAAAAATTGAACAGCTTCATTCTCACTGGTTCTAGAATGCCATAATAAATATACATTTCTTCATTTCTGTTAAATAGGAAACCAATGATGATACCACTTATGGAAAACCATCTGTCCATGTTCATCTAGATCAACAAACTATGGGCCATTTGCATTAGCACAAGCTGTTATTTCTGTCTTTGCCAATGTTTAACAATGTCAGGTGATTTTACCTCCTTTCAGACAGCATATTATATGAAATTCTCAATGACATCTGATTTTCTGGGAAGATAATATTTTTATTCTTCAGAGTCAAAAATGCATTACACATACTGTGATCTGTAAAATATCCACACTAAAATTGTTTCAATTTAATATATGCATACTTTTTAGGATAGTTATCTAATAATCTAAAATATTCATATTTCAATTAGCATTTTATTTAATATTTTACATTCCTTCCCTGTAATTAATCAAAAAGGAGATATTACCTGTCCAAAAGAAGCTTGGACATGAATTATGCTTTTGGAGCCTATACAAAAGAATTCACTAAGCAATGAGTCTTAGATGTAAAAAAAAAAAAAAGGGCCATCAACAAGTGAACAATTGACCCAGAGGGATGGTATGGGGAGGGAGGAGGGAAGAAGGTTCAGGATGGGGAACACATGTATACCTGTGGCAGATTCATTTTGATATATGGCAAAAGCAATACAATATTGTAAAGTTAAAAAATAAAATAAAATTGAAAAAAATATATATATATATAATTAAAAGAAAAAAGTGAACAATTGAGAAGAAAAAAAGTGAGAAAAAACAAATGAAAAAATTAAAAATTCTCAGTTATAGGTATTTCAGGATTGGTATGGGCAAACTGGAAGATATTTAAATGAAAAGTGTCTATAAGGATACCAGGTTGAAATTATAATTTAAAGAAGGAAATACAATGTTGAAGAAAAATATAAAACTTATTTTCTACCCCCAAAATGTAATTTTTCAAATCAGGAACTAAAAGTATAGACCACGTCTTATTTTTTAATTAAAAAATCTGATACATCAACTATACTCCAATATAAAATAAAAATTGAAATAAAAAAATGTTGTTTCCATGCTTTTTTTTTTAATTTTAAAGTTTATAAGCCTGGCTTATAAAGTTTATATGCCTGGCTCTAATTCTAGAATGATTTTGAAAAAGAAATTTGATTCTCTTTAATCATTGATGTGTGGAAAAGGTATATCTTTATCTTTGATAAAGATGATCAAGCTTTTCGGTTTCTTTATCTAAGACATCTTTTTCTTATATTGCAGTCTTTTATAATCACCCTCACAATATTTTTATAGTATAATAATATTATTATTTTTATATATTTAGAAGATTCTTTTTTCAATGTATTTTAATAATAAAATTTATATTTCCATTAATTAAAATAAATAAATTACTTAAAGATTCTATGGAAACATAATTTTCTAGTTGAGAGTTCCATTCTAAAAAGAAAGACGGGGCTACAAAGACAAGAAAACATCAAATCTCTTTTTTTATGTTTGATCAAGCAGAATTCACCTCTGTAAGTCATATAATTTATGATACAATTATGTACAGATATATTTTCATACCCATGTATAGATTAGTCTTATGGACTCTGTGGGAGAGGAAGAGGGTGGGGAGAGTTGGGAGAATGGCATTGAAACCTGTATAATATCATGTATGAAACGAGTCGCCAGTCCAGGTTCGATGCACGATACTGGATGCTTGGGGCTGATGCACTGGGACGACCCAGAGGGAGGGTATGGGAAGGGAGGAGGGAGGAGGGTTCAAGATGGGGAGAACGGATATACCTGTGGTGGATTCATTTTGATGTTTGACAAAACGAATACAATATTGTAAAGTTTAAAAATAAAATAAAATTTAAAAAAAAAAGCTAAAAAATTTCCCTAAATGGAAATAATTTTAGATTAAGCATAATTTTAATGATCAGGTTAGTTTTTTATATTTACATGCAAGCTAGTTTATAATATAAATTATCCTCCTCATGAAAATAAGTTTTCTATGTTTTGATTCCATGGATCATGCAGAAATTCACAATAGAGAATGAAAGCAGATCCTGTTTTCTTACTCCCCTCTGCCTTGTAAATGATTTCTTTTGTGCTTAATTTTACCTTTGCTAAAATTGTTGGAGACAGAGAATACAAGAATAATGACTGAGATACTTTTTCTGAATCTCCTATTTGCCTCTACATTCACCTCACCACTCTCTTCTGACTCCACACATTTGTTTGTAATTGAACTGAGACACGTGTTAATGTGAAGTCTAACATATTACCTTCCTATGATCTGTAGGACATCATATTGTGTTCTGGTTTGGTGTTATGAACATGTTTCTAGTTTACAATATATTTAAAAATTTTGATTTTTACAATATATTTAAAAATTTTGATTTTTCAAAAAACGTCAATGGCAGAAACATGTTATACATATTTGAGATGTGCCTGGTACTTTAACAAATACATGCATGGTTTAAAAATATTGTAATATTTTACTAATTGCACCCACTAAATATGTATTAGAGTGTAATTACTCACTGCCCACCCTGCTTCTGAGCACCTTCCTCACCAGACAGCTCCAGAATCAAGACACCCACAGGTGACTGTGAATATCCTTGGAACTCTGGACTGTTCAATTTGATGTAATCAGATTACCTCAGGCATATATTTCTTTTGATCACTGGTACACTCTCTTTTAAAATGAGATATAAAATCATACAGATATCTATCTAAATTCTACACATCATTTCCTGGGAATGCAAATCCTTACAACAGCATGTTTTACAGGAAGCAGAGGAAGTTGAAAGCAAATAAACAAATTAAAAGCACTTTTTCTTAGCCATTAATGTAATTACTAATAAATATATGAATCTACTTATGTCTTCATATTTTATGTTTTGTACTCTAAAAATATATTCAAATTAATAATTGCCATTATTTCCTTGTCCTTTTTTTCTTGATAATGTCCTTATCTTCATTATCAGCAATGAAAAACAACTGTGATTCCTAATACCTTTCCAGGCAATTTAAAGGGTAGCTAGAACAATATGAGATTCTAAATAATGATTGTTAACAATTAAAAAGATGAAGCATTTGGTATAGGCAAGTTGCATGTTGATACCTTATCCTTGCATAAATATTCAAGTTTTCTTTTTTTATAGAGTTTCCTGCATGCACCCTAAGTCATTTCAGTTGTGTCGGACTCTGAGACCCAATGGGCCTGCCAGGCTCCTCTGTCCATGGGATTCTCCAAACAAGAATACTGGAGAAGGTTGCCATGCCCACCTTCAGGGGATTTTCCCAACCCAGGGATCTAATCTCCATCTCCTGTGTCTTCTGCATCGCAGGTGGATTCTTTACTGCTGAGCCACAGGGAAGCCCTTTTATGAAGTTCAGATCAGATCAGATCAGATCAGTCGCTCAGTCGTGTCCGACTCTTTGCGACCCCATGAATCACAGCATGCCAGGCCTCCCTGTCCATCACCAACTCCCAGAGTTCACTCAGACTCACATCCATCGAGTCAGTGATGCCATCCAGCCATCTCATCCTCTGTCGTCCCCTTCTCCTCCTGCCCCCAATCCCTCCCAGCATCAGAGTCTTTTCCAATGAGTCAACTCTTCGCATCAGGTGGCCAAAGTACTGGAGTTTCAGCTTTAGCATCA
>NW_011494708.1:11270013-11289437 GCF_000754665.1 Bison bison bison | reverse complement strand
ATCATTCCTTCCAAAGAACATCCAGGACTGATCTCCTTCAGAATGTACTGGTTGGATCTCCTTGCAGTCCAAGGGACTCTCAAGAGTCTTCTCCAATACCACAGTTCAAAAGCATCAATTCTTCGGCGCTCAGCCTTCTTCACAATCCAACTCTCACATCCATACATGACCACAGGAAAAACCATAGCCTAGTTATTGGTATCCATTTTGAGATGCACAATTTCGAATAAAATAAATCTGTATTGCTTTGAGATAAGTAGACATTTGCAATGACATTGGCCATGGCTGGAGATGTATGTTCATATTATTTTCATCCTGTATGATAATTGAAGATAGGAGAATCTACATAACCTGTCCTTTCTCTCCCATATAATCTTATCATGCAGAATGTTAACATTTCTGGTAAATGGCTGCTAAGTCGCTTCAGTCGTGTCCAACTCTGTGCGACCCCATAAAAGGCAGCCCACCAGGCTCTGCCATCCCTGGGATTCTCCAGGTAAGAATAGTGGAGTGGGTTGCCATTTCCCTCTCTGATGCATGGAAGTGAAAAGTCAAAGTGAAGTTGCTCAGTTGTGTCCAACTCTTAGCAATCTCATGGACTGCAGCCCACCAGGCTCCTCCATTCTTGGGATTTTCCAGGCAAGAGTACTGGAGTGGGGTGCCATTGCCTTCTCCGTCTGGTAAATTAGTCTTATACAATTATTTTATTTCTAGAGAAAATATGCACAAAAGCAACAGATTTTTCTCCAAAACACCAAGAATTTATTAGATATCTATAAACATGTGTTTGTACTTTCAGATTCTAAAAACTTTTGTGTGCCTTAAGTCACTTCAGTCGTGTCCAACTCTTTGCAACCCTATGGACTGTAGTCTAGCAGTCTCCCCTGTCCATGGGGATTCTCCAGGCAAGAACACTGGAGTGTGTCGCATGCCCTCCTTCCCAACCCAGGGATTGAACCTGCATCTCATATGTCTCCTTCATTGGCAGGCACGTTTTTTACCACTAGTGCCACTTGGGAAGCCTTAAAATATTTTAGGAAATAAAAAATAAATATTTGTGTGAAAGTCATTGTTCTCTTTAACTGCTAGATGGTTCTGTTTGACTTTGGCATTAGTAAAGTCGATTGTTTCCGTTTTCAGTGCTATTACGTAGGAGTTTTAGCAGAGATCCTAGAGTGACTACTGATTTTGTGTGGGGTGAAATCAATGACATTGGACATTAGAGGAATCCACCTTTTTCTCTTTTCCTTGCCAAAGATCCTCAACATTGAAAACAAAACAAAACAAAACATTTTTTTGCTTTGATTTGAAATCCACAAAGAGGTATATAACAGAACACCAAAAATTGAAGTATAAAAACAAAATAGTTGAATCCACACCTCAGTGTATAATGTTAACAAATGGTGTTTGTAGCTCATAACAATCTCCACACATAGCTTCAGAATCTATAGATTCTATAGCTTCAGAATCTCTTTAATAAATTATTCTTCAGAAACAAGAGGACTTGATTCTTTTATTGTGCATTCTTATTGCAAAAATATTTTCAAATGTTGAAAGAGGAAAGGAAGAAATATTTTTTGAGCACCTACCACAAACTGGATATTGTTCCAGGCACTTCAGAGAGACCATCTTGTCTGTATTTTTGGAAAACTAACCCATATAGAAGCTAATGTTTTAAGTTGTGAAAGATACTTTCCATTTGCCTCTTCAAATGTATGTCCCTCATTTCTCCACCCTACTTTATTTACCAAAAAAGCTGACTTTTATAGATATTATAGCTTTGGGTCCTTTGACTTCTGCTTGGTCTCCAGCCAATGGGGAGCTCCAGCAGGAGATCTGAAGGATGAAGCAAGAGGTCAGGATACTATTCCCCTTCTTTTTCTGAAAATAGCTTCATCCTTCAACCACTGATGCAAAGAAAGCACAGTCTCTATGGGACGTTACTTCTGATTTTGAGTAATGCTCCCTCTTCTCTCTCTTAGACTTACTTAGTGGTGGTTAGGAATTGGCTGCTGAAATAGTGAATGTTATTTTATTATCTTGTGTATTCTCTTTCCCCCTCCAATGTACCCACACATTTTTGAATAAACCCTAATTGAATTATCCTATTCTCAGTGCACTGTTGGTGTGTGTTAGGGCCTGATTTCTGTGTAAACTATTGACAGTCAGTAAAGCTTAACTTAGCATTCCCATATCTTATGGAATAGAAAATCTGTCCCCAAATTTCTTTGAATGTTAGGGATTTTATGTTGTTATTGCTATCTCTTGATTTCTGCTTTTGCTAAATTAATTTATCATATTACTACTAACTTATCCCAGGTGTTGTATCTCATTAAGTTGATTGAAATAGCGTTTATTTAATTTACATATACTCATTCACACTCATGCACTAATACAAATGCATGAACATACAAGACATTTGTTGCTGTAAAAATTTCTAAAGATCAAAGAGATGAAGGCATAGGAAAAATATTATATTTACACAAACAACCACAATTGGAATATCAGAGTTTCCTCTTATAAACTCCTTTTTCTATCCTATTACTAAAGATTTTTACTTTTGCAGTGTCCCAACTCATACTATTTCCAGACATTTCTTCTTCCTTTTTGTATTCTGTGCTGATATCTAATATTATCCCAGATCTCTTCCTGCTTCTATTTCCAGAATTCCAAAAATATCTTTATCTTTTTTTTTAGAGTGAAATTTAATGTTGTTACTTTGCATATCTGTATTTACCAAGTTTTTCAGCAAATTGAAAATATTATCTATGCAACAGAATCTACTTTCCTGAAAAAGACTTTTATAAGCATTGTTCAGTCAGTTCATTTCAGTCGCTCAGTAGTGTCTGACTCTGCGACCCCATGGACTGCAACACTCCAGGCCTCCCTGTCCATCACCAACTCCCAGAGTTTACTCAACCCATGTCCATTGAGTTGGTAATGCCATCCAACCATCTCATCCTCTGTCATCCCCTTCTCCTCCCACCTTGAATCTTTCCCAGCATCAAGGTCTTTTCAAATGAGTCAGTTCTTGGCATCAGGTGGCCAAAGTATCAGAGTTTCAGCTTCAACATCAGTCCTTCCAATGAACATTCAGGACTGATCTCCTTTAGGGTGGACTGATTGGTTCTCTTTTGCAGTCCAAGGGATTCTCAAAATCTTTTCCAACAACAGAGTTAAAAAGCATCAATTCTTTTAGTCCTCAGCTTTCTTTACAGTTCCAACTCTCACATCCATACATGACTACTGGAAAAACTATAGCCTTGACTAGATGGACCTTTGTTGGCAAAGTAATATCTCTGCTTTTTAATATGCTATCCAGGTTGGATATAACTTTCCTTCCAAGGAGCAAGCGTCTTTTAATTTTATGGCTGCAGTCACCACCTGCATTGATTTTGGAGCCCCCAAAAATTAAAGTCTGCCCCTGTTTCTACTTTTTCCCCACCTATTTGCCATGAAGTTATGGGACTGGATGCCATGATCTTAGTTTTCTGAATGTTGAGCTTTAAGCCAACTTTTTCACTCTCCTCTTTCACTTTCATCAAGACGATCTTTAGTTCTATGATATATATATGATATTCATACATATGATAAACAGGTATATGTGTATGGTTATCCTCTATCAGTTGGTTATTTTATCTTATGATAAAGGGATTTTACCTTGAGAAAATAGATAAAAATCACCTGTCTTACTCTGCTTTACTTGAATTCTATTTGAAATTCCAACAGAAGACAGTGAAACATGAGAAAACATAGGAAGCACAAAACCGACTTGCAAGAACTATAATTTGAATTCATAGAAAGGAGGCTGTATCTGGCAATAGGATGCTCAGCCAACAAGGAGAGAACACTGAGTCTTGACCACTCAGTCTCCCCCTGCTCCTCTAGATTGGTGTCTTCACCTGCTTGGGCTGCCATTGCAACACGAGGGGAATGAGACATTAAGTATCTTAAATTACAGAAACTTATCTTATGACAGTTCTGGAGTCTAGAAATCCAAGGGCAAAGTGTCAGCAGATTTGGTTTCTTCTGAGGCTTCTCTCCTTGGCTTGCAGGTGGCCACCTTCTCTATGTGTCCTCACATGGTCTGTTTTTCTTATAAGGACACCACGTGTCAGACTAGATCAGGGCCCACCTGAACAGCATCATTTTAACTTAATTTTCTTGCTGTGTCCTTAGATGCAATCCCTCAGTCTGCATACTAGTCTTTTCTCTTATAAGAACACCACTCATATTGAATTCGAGTCAAATCTACATGATCTCATTTTACCTTAATTACCCCATTAAAGGCCTTATCTCTAAATACAGCCAAATCAATATATATTGTGACTCCAGTAATATACTATCAAAAATCATCTGGTCTAATACACTGACCAGAAATTCTTCACATACATTTCATAATATTTTCTACCTCCATCTCATAGCAGAACATCCACAGTTCCATTGGGTCTTCAAGGTGCAGGTTCTCATGTCTAAAACCCTAAGCTTAGATAAAAATTTAATCTTAGCACATTAAATATTCAAAAGCAAATTTCAAAATAAGCTATCTGAGATGAAGTCTGCCATTGGTAAAGGGAAGAAGGGGAAACACATGGACTAATAACCTTTCTTAGCATAGACTGTATCCTGCTTGAGTGGGTTAGTAACTCTTGGCCTTTTTTGTTTCTTTGTCAGCCAATATTGCAGCCTCTGAGTTTACTCTCTGAGAAGATTCATCTTGTATTTGGTTTCTATTGACTACACTTCAGAAGGTAAAGGAAAGGCTTTTCTTCTGTTTTGATGTTTTTTCCCTTCATGGCTTTTCTTGCCACACTTTGAAAGTGAAAGTTGCTCAGTTGTATCCAACTCTTTGTGACCACATGGACTATACAGTCCATGGAATTCTCCAGACAGAATATTGGAATGGGTAGTCTTTCCCTTCTCCAGGGGATCTTCCCAACCCAAGGATTGAACCAAGGTCTCCAGCATTGGAGGCAGATTCTTTACCAGCTGAGCCACAAGTAACTGTGAAATAAAACTCATGTTTTATGGCAAGGCCAAAAATATTAAACATGAGAAACCTTATCTGCCCTTTGGCCTCCTCTCTCTCCACCCACTGTGTATTGTGTATCTGCATTATGCATTGGCCAAATCTCTCTCATTTTGCAGAAATACCTGCTCAACCATAGAGAACAACATTCTCCTACCATCAACAAGACAACTTCTTAGAAGATCGCAAATCCTTTCGATTCTGTGAAGTGCCACGGTTACCTACTTTGTTCCAGCAGATTTGGATTGTATAAACTATCAGTACATCATTTAATGTATAGCCCTCTGTCTCAAAAAGTTATTTAACTGTGCTTTAACCTCTAATGGGCAGAAAATTCTCAGAGCTTTCTGAGATGCTATTCTCAGGGTCAAATAATATATAATCCTAAATTTGGCACGAATAAAAGTTTCCACTTCTTTGTTAGATCAGTTGATTAATTTTTCATCAACATAACCAACAACTTTAGGTTTCTGATTCTAGTCATGGAATTTGTCTTAGAAATTGAGCAATAATAGGCCTTTGTTGACCAAATTTGTGATTTCTCTTTAAATTTTACACCTTAAAATGCAGAAATTCTGACCTGTTAATTTCTGTTTGACCCTTTGTTTAATATCATAGATGTTACTGAGTCATGCTTTCTGAATATAAATCACATCCTGGAGGTGTTTATTTTTAAAAATTGGGTATGTAGTCAGTGCATCTCTCTAGCCTCCACTTTTCTCTGTCCTACAACAATAAGAAATAGTAGGACAGAGAGAGAGGCACAGTTAATTTGTCTTCTCACCCCATTACACCCTCCCAGAAGCTGGCTCTTTGAAGTTTGCATAATTGTCATTTTGTCAGGCACTGTTGTCAAGTTACCAGAAAGAATTGGTAAGAAGCAAGACTACCATATTTCTCCAATCCCAAACTTCTCTTCAGCTCTGTCTGTATCCTAAACTTCCTTATACAATCAGCTTAAAATGGAGAGTTCAGCTTTTGCAACTCTGTGAAGTACATGGTTATCAGATTTTTGCTTGTCTTGGTTTGTTTGCATCACTCTGAGCAATCATATTTTTTCCATCTCTTACAAATAGCAATCATATTTTTCCATCTCTTTTACAAATAGTCTGATATTTTATGACAAGATATATTAGAACATTTTTATAGGTGGGAACATGATCTGATATCTAAAATTTAGCAGGTGACTCTTTAATAAATGATTTATACCACTTAATAGCTATCGTCAACTTCCTAGTTGGAAATAGAAGACATTTCCTGCCTCATATCCCACCTCAATTAATCTAATTCTACGTGCAAGGATTTATCACTTGCAATTCCTATTACCAGGTACAACTGAATCTGTCAGGATCATATGAAGAGTAGAACTCTTACTATAATAACTTAATAACTAGCATATAATCAATATGTACTAGTAATATTTATTATCTAGCTCTCAAAGTGCCAAAGATAAATTTATTATGTTTTACTAATATAGCATAAAATGGACAAATAATGACAAATCAAATCATATGTGCCCTTTTTTGTAATTCCATATAGCAAACTGATTTTCAGAAAGCAATTTTGCAAATTTTGCCAAGTCTTTAAACCCATAGCTAACTGGTTGCAATTAATTAACAACTGTAGTCCCAACATGAATGCTGGTTGTTACTTAAATTTATGATAATATATAAGATGAATGAGCAATTTAAAAATAACTATCCAGAATCTTTAATCATTGACCAATGATATAAATAAGCACTGTGCTTAATCTCATAATGATTTTTAAATACTGGAATAATATTTCTATAGTATCGATACATTGGGGATAATTCACAATATAATGATTATTGACATAAAACAATTTTGAGTATAAGCTGCATTAGTAACATATTCTTTATTAAACTATTAACTCCAGACCACGAATAAAACAATAAATCAAGCAATATTTGCCTGCTTTTGTAATATAAATGCCTATTTCATGACAGAGTTAAAGCTATAACCTAAAGTCACTAAGAGAAATATACATTTTCTCACTGTTATATAGTGTTATTACAGTACAAACACAATAGGCACAAATAATTTCAACAGCATGGATAATATAAAAATGCAGCATGATTAGGAAGAATAGTTTTCAGAATTTATTATATTTTACATATAGTTTGTTTAATTATAAATTAATATAATTTTACTGTTAATAATTGCTGTATTTAATAACCATATAACAAAATTCCTGAAAACTTAGTAGTTGCCTCTCATAACCTGATATGAGATAGCTCCAGAACATATAATGAAAAAGCTTAGGATTATTGCTAGTTTTACAGCGCACTTTATTTCTCTCCTCTAGACACCCAGTTAATTGATCAGGTTCATAAAAACCTATCTGACCGAAACATAGAAATATTCTTAACAAGGAAACTGGGGAAAAGAAATGCTGAATGCTTGTTATTTATACATACTCTTTTCAAAAACATAGTGTATCTACAAAATAAAATACTAATTAGTGATAAGAATAACATTTATTGAGCATTTACTATATTTCAGACACTGCTAAATAATTTTAATACATTATTTCATCAAATGAAATAACAATACTTTGCATCAATATTACTTTTTCTCCTTATATATCTGAAATATCTTTGCTTTTAAGATCAAATAGCAAGTATGCTTTAGAATCTTGATTCCGATCCTGACTTGACTACTGAACCTACATTTTATGTACTGAATCTAAGTGAACCCCATATTCTCAATAGTGAAATTTGTTTATGTTTTCTCCTGACTCTTCAGTTATTGATGCAGGGCAAGTTTTATGATTGTCTTGAATGTGAGAATAGGTAGAGGTCTTATTAATCTAGGATAAAAAGAAGCAAAAGTGTTTCTAATGTAGGATGACTTTGAGGTAATGACCCTGAACAATAAATAGTAAGTTAAAGAAACATAAATGTCAATAACTATGTTTGGACACTGAAACAAGGAGATGATTAGAACTGCACATGGCAAAAAATGGGCTGAAAACTAGGGACAAGTGCAAAATGTTAAAAAAAAAAAAAAAGCTCAAGAAAGAGGAATTTTCAAAAACACCTTTGTGTTTCTTTATTTTAGATCTATTTGGCATGATTAAGCTTTTTATCAAGTCCATATATTCCAAGTAAACAGCAAATCTCATTAGACTTGCTGCTAATGTTTAGAAGTCCTCTTTAACTAGGAACTTCTTTGCTGTTTTAAATATCATACGGAATCCCAGGATATAACATATGCAACAGTCATCTGTTACAGATTTCTTTGATTTTTTAAAAAATAAAATTTCCATTATTTTATATGTAATACAAGTTCAGAATAGTAAAAAATTCAAGAAAGAGAAGCAAATTAATTAAGCCATTTCCAAATCAAGATAATAAACTGAGAATCCTGTTATATAAGGATCAGTTTAGTTCAGTTGCTGTCATATCCAACTCTTTGCGACCTCATGAACGGCAGCACGCCGGGCCTCCCTGTCCATCACCAACTCCCGGAGTTTACTCAGACTCACGTCCATCGAGTCAGTGATGCCATCCAGCCATCTCATCCTCTGTCGTCCCCTTCTCCTCCTGCCCACAATCCCTCCCAGCATCAGAGTCCTTTCCAATGAGTCAACTCTTCGCATGAGGTGGCCAAAGTACTGGAGTTTCAGCTTTAGCATCATTCCTTCCAAAGAAATCCCAGGGCTGATCTCCTTCAGGATGGACTCCTTGCATTTGGAGTTGGATTTGGAGTTGGATCCAACTTGAAACTGCAGTCGGATCTCCTTGCAGTCCAAGGGACTCTCAAGAGTCTTCTCCAACACCACAGTTCAAAAGCATCAATTCTTGGGCGCTCAGCTTTCTTCACAGTCCAACTCTCACATCCATACATGACCACAGGAAAAACCATAGCCTTGACTAGACGGACATTTGTTGGCAAAGTAATGTCTCTGCTTTTCAATATGTATCTAGGTTGGTCATAACTTTTCTTCCAAGGAGTAAGCATCTTTTAATTTCATGGCTGCAGTCACCATCTGCAGTGATTTTGGAGCCCAAAAAAATAGTCTGACACTGTTTCTACTGTTCCCCATCTATTTCCCATGAAGTGATGGGACCGGATGCCATGATCTTAGTTTTCTGAATGTTGAGCTTTTAGCCAATTTTTTCACTCTCCTCTTTCACCTTCATCAAGAGGCTTTTTAGCTCCTCTTCACCTTCTGCCATAAGGGTGGTGTCACCTGCATATCTGAGGTTATTGATATTTCTCCTGGCAATCTTGATTTCAGCTTGTGCTTTCTCCAGCCCAGCGTTTCTCATGATGTACTCTGCATATAAGTTAAATAAGCAGGGTAACAATATACAGCCTGGGCGTACTCCTTTTCCTATTTGGAACCAGTCTGTTGTTCCATGTCCAGTTCAAACTGTTGCTTCCTGACCTGCATATAGGTTTCTCAAGAGGCAGGTCAGGTGGTCTGGTATTCCCATCTCTTTCAGAATTTTCCACAGTTTATTGTGATCTACACAGTCAAAGGCTTTGGCATAGCCAAGGAAGCAGAAATAGATGTTCTTCTGGAACTTGCTTGCTTTTTTGATGATCCAGCTGATGTTGGCAATTTGATGTCTGGTTCCTCTGCCTTTTCTAAAACCAGCTTGAATATCTGGAAGTTCACGGTTCACGTATTGCTGAAGCCCGGCTTGGAGAATTTTGAGCATTACTTTACTAGCGTATGAGATGAGTGCAATTGTGCAGTAGTTTGAGCATTCTTTGGCATTGCCTTTCTTTGGGATTGGAATGAAAACACCTTTTCCAGTCCTGTGGCCACTGCTGAGTTCTCCAAACTTCCTGGCATATTGAGTGCATCACTTTCACAGCATCATCTTTCAGGATTTGAAATAGCTCCACTGGAATTCCATCACCTCCACTAGCTTTGTTCATAGTGATGCTTTCTAAGGCCCATTTGACTTCACTTTCCAGGATGTCTGGCTCTAGGTGAGTGATCACACCATCGTGATTATCTGGGTCATGAAATATAAGGATAATTACTATTAAACATTAGGGTCATACACTAGTATGGAGACAATTATCTTCTATGCCCGAAAGTTTCTTTCTAACACTCTGACATTGTGACACTGTTACACATAGTCCTTGGCCTGTGATTCCAAGTTTTTCTCTTTATTGTATTGTTCTCTCAATAATTCTTAAAATAAGGCTCAATGTTGTCTGAGTGAAGAGTTTATGAGCTAGGAATTTGGATGCTTACTTTACTGCCCTAGTTTACCAATCACAATTATAATAATAATCTTAGGTCACTGGATGTCTTTAGCCATGTATTATCATGAATGAGATATAATTATTAACATAATTCAAAGTATGAAATATTATAGAAAGAAAATCAAATGAAGATAAAAGTTGTTTAAAAGTGTTAAAAAATAAGAACAAAATAAGAGTGTTTACAGGAAGCAAAAGTATATTTATTTTTAAAATAATTACTTAAAAATTATAAGCCTAGATGTTAAAATTTGTGATATATGGGTTATGAGTTTGCTTTGATTATAGCTACCTGGTGGAGACACCCCATCTCTTTTTTCAATTTCTGGTATGAAATTTTCTTTACTTATGCCTGGTTAAAATGCATATTCACTCCTATATAAAATAAATTTTAAAAAATGATGCAGTGAACTCAATGTTTTTCTTTTTTTCACTCTAGTTCTAACATTCTGTAGTTCTAGATATAATTTTGAATATCTGATAATCAGTATTTAGGCTAATGGCAACAATATAGTAAGTGTATTTTTAAAACTGCCCTCCAGTGGGAAGGATTGTTGAGTTTTATTTTTCAACATGTAAATCAATCTGGACATAGATATTTGCAGATACTCTAAGAGATGATCTAACCACTGCTTTTCTGTCCTGATTTATTGCAATCTTTTGTTTGGGTCTATAGGACAGAAGATACATTTTTACACTGAACATGTCACCAAACAGTAAAATAGTTTAAGTTAAAAGTATAGGAAACGCATAGTGACTCACAATGTATCTGAAACAGTTTATGAAGCTTAGCTTCTGGCAAAGAAAAACATATCTTTACTTCTGATAATGTCAGACTAGATAGGCAGTTCTTGCACACACACTAACTATAAGAATGAACTATGTCAAGTGAAAATCTTCTAAATACTTACTTAACTATATATGATAAAAATTGTCAGGCAAGAAAAATTGCCAAGAAAGTCTTGGAGGAAAGGCTTGAGTATTGGAGCACAATGAAATCTAACTAAATGACTTGGTAACATTTCCAAGTCAGATAATGTAGCAGGACCTATACAGGACTGTTATGTTTCAAATGATCCCTTGAACTTACTCCTATATTTTTAATATTGAAATAATCAGTCCTCTTACATCTATAATTTGTTGACATAATTAAATGTCATAATTAAATAATTAAATCCAAACAGCACAACCTTAGATGGTTTTCTTATATACTTAGGAGTTTTTCACTTATGTTTAATAACCCAAGCCACTTAGAATTCCCTGTTTGATATTGTAAATAATTTATATTTTGATTTGAGTTTAAGACTCAAACTGTTCTAAACTGTCAACTCTAATTATGGTAACATGTTGGCATAACAGGATAGCCAACTAACCTAGGTCTGATATACTCATGCTGCAATATATCAAATTTGATATATTACCTCCTGTACTTTATATTACAAAATAACTTTATTTCACTTTTTCATAAATTTGACTTCTTTTTCTTTCTAGATTCAGTAATACATAAATATCATGTTTTAAAATTAGTGGCATAAAGTCCATGGATTAAAAAAAATTAACAAACAGAACAATATCTCCTTGAATGTATAGATGCATATATTGATTAATGTAACCACTTAGGAAAACTCAGTTTACAAAGCATCTGCCAGATATGGAAAGCTGCTGCTTTGTAGCAGCTTAAGTTTTTGACCTTGATTAACAATGTTCTTCCCTGGTGGCTCAGTCGGTAAAGAAGCTAGCTTCCATGTGAGAGATCCAGATTCAATCCCTGGATGGCGACATCCCTTGAAGAAGGGCATGGCAACCCACTCCAGCATTCTTGCCTGGAGAGTTCCATGGACAAAGGAGCCTGGAGGGCTACAGTCCATGGCATCACAAAGAGTTGGACATGACTGAGTGACTAACACTTCACTTTCAACAATGTTCTGGAAAACCAGTCATTAGTTTGGAAAAATGGCATTAATGACACTAATGGAAAAATGATATTAAAACAACTCAGGTATGAGATTCTGTTCATAGGCACATACTTTCTCCCCCAAGACTGGTAAAAAATAATGTTTATGTTACTCAAATTCCTTATATAGACCTGATCTATCACTTTATATTTACCAATGTTTGTATACTGTAGTGATTGTTTATCTGGAACTCTCCTATAGTGATGCTTCTGTAAAATTCCTGTCTTCATCATAATGTATTCCTATATTCTGACTGCAGTTTCTGTTTGGCCCTTTTGATTTTGAGTTTTCAATCTGTCATTCATAGCCCTGAGAAACAAATATAATAGTTATCTTCTTCTAGACAGAGTCATTAAAATCTATTCCACATAGACCCTCAGGAGAAAGGTAGACATTGTATTTATTAGGTCTAATTTTATAGTTTATTGAGTCTGCAAAAAAAAAAAAATCATTAAAATCTTTGAAAAAAATGCCAGGATATCACAGAAGGAACTTTCAATGATGTCTTGGGGCATTTCTTTATAGACACACCCTCAGATAAATTATTTTCTACCTAAGTTTACATGCAACTCTGTAGATTTCTCTCTGCAGAAATGAAAACCCCCAAATATTAATTTATTGCCCTGTAGGACATTAACCGGTTTGGATTTTACCTAGCAATCTTATTTCAGCATTCCCCCTCCCACCAATACATTTATATGCAGTGCTTCCTTAGTGGCTCAGATGGTAAAAAATCGGCCTGCAGTGCAGGAGACCTGGGTTTGATTCTTGGGTTGGGAAGATCCCCTGGAGAAGTGAAAGGCAACCCACTCCAGTAATCTTGCCTGGAGAATCCCATGGACAGAGGAGCTTGGTGGGCTACAGTCCATGCGGTCGCAAAAAGTCAGGCACTATTGAGAGACTAATTTTCACACTTTCACTTTCTACAAGGAGCTTCCCAGGTTGCTTAGTGGTTAAAGAATATGCTTGCCAGTACAGCAGATGCAAGAGACATGGGTTCAATCCCTAGGTCAGGAAGATCCTCTGGAGAAGGAAATGGCAACCCATTCCATCATTCTTGCCTGGGAAGTCTCATGGGCAGAGGAACCTGGTGTGCTACAGTCCATGGGGTTACAAAGAGTCAGACATGACTGAGCAAACATACAGGTCTACAAAGTATCTTTTGAACCAATGTTACCTTCTTTTTGGTTCCCTCATAAATTAATGAGTTGAATACAATCTTTAAATGTGCTTATTCTATGTTTGTGGGACAGATGTATTTTTAATTTTCCAAAGATAACACCTTAATGATTCTGCTAATTCTGATAACTGGGATCACCTGTATCTTTTTGCTATTTCTTGTGTTATACATAAATGTGGTGAGATTGGCCCTAATACTACGAAAAATATGAAAATACAAAGTAATATTGCCTATACAAAATATTGAGTACATAAAATGTGTGGATGAGGACTAAGCATTTTGGTATCTGTTATTTAAATTCTTAAATTTAAGGAAATTGAGGCACAAAGACAAGAAGTTAAATAATCAATGGGGTACAGGCATCATATGAATAATAACTGTCAAGAGCTTAATGACGAATGCAAGATATGAAGATAATTGACTAAATGATGGGCAGTTCAGTTCCATCACACAGTCGTGCCTGAATCTTTGTGACCCCATGGACTTCAGGATGCTGGGCTTCCCTGTCCATCACCAAATCCTGGAGCCTACTCAAACTCATGTCCATCGCGTCCATGATACCATCCAACCATCTCTTCCTCTGTCACCCCCTTCTCCTCCTGCCTTCAATCTTTCCCAGCATCAGTGTCTTTTCCAATGAGTCAGTTCTTTGCATCAGGTGGCCAAAGAATTGGAGTTTCAGCTTCAGCATCAGTCCTTCCAATGAATATTCAGGATTGAGCATGGAGAGATAAGAAAGCCTTCCTAAGTGATCAATGCAAAGAAACAGAGGAAAACAATAGAATAGGAAAGACTAGAGATTACTTCAAGAAAATTAGAGATACCAAGGGAACATTTCATGAAAAGATGGGCACATTAAAGGACAGAAATGGTATGGACCTAACAGAGCAGAAGATATTAAGAAAAGGTGGCAAGTATACACAGAAGAACTATACAAAAAGATCTTAATGGCCCAGAAAACCATGATGGTGTGATCACTCACCTACAGCCAGACATCCTGGAGTGCAAAGTGAAGTGGGCCATAGGAAGCATCACTACAAACAAAGCTAGTGCAGATGTTGTAATTCCAGCTGAGCTATTTCAAATCCTAAAAGATGATGCTGTAATCAATATGCCAGCAAATTTGGAAAACTCAGCAGTGGCCACAGGACTGGAAAAGATCAGTTTTCATTCCAATCCCAAATAAAGGCAATGCCAAAAATGTTCAAACTACTGCACTATTGCACTCATCTCACATTCTAGCAAAGTAATACTGAAAGTTCTCCAAGCTAGGTTTCAACAGTACATGAACTGAGAAATTTCAGATGTTCAAACTGGATATACAAAAGACAGAGGAACCAGAAATCAAATGGCCTACATCAGCTAGATCATAGAAACAGAAAGAGAATTCCAGAAAAACATCTATTTCTGCTTCATTGACTACTCTATTGCCTTTGACTAAAATTCTTAAAGAGATGGGAATACCAGAATGCTTTACTGCCTCCTGAGAAATCTGTATGCAGGACAAGAAGCAACAGTTAGAACTGCACATGTAACAACAGACTGGTTCCAAGTTGGGAAAGGAGGATGTCAAGGCTGTATACTGTCACCCTACTTATTTAACTTATATGCAGAGTACATTATATGAAATGCCAGACTGGATGAAGCACAAGCTGAAATCAAGATTGCCAGGAAAAATATCAATAAGCTCAGATATGCAGAAGAAGATACACCCTTATGGCAGAAAGTGAAGAGAAACTAAAAAGCCTCTTGATGAATGTTAAAGAAGAGAATGAAAAAGCTGGCTTAAAACTCAACATTCAAAAAACAAAGATCACAGTATCCAGTCCCATCTCTTCATAGCAAATCAATGGGAAAAACAATGGAAGCAATGAGAGACTCTATTTTCTTGGGCTCCAAAATCACTGCAGATGCTGGCTGCAGCCATGAAATTAAAAGACGCTTGCTCCTTGGAAGAAAAGCTGTGACTAACCTAGACAGCATATTAAAAAGCAGAGATATTATTTTAATGACAAAGGTCCATAAAGTCAAAACTATGGTTTTACCAGTAGTCATGTATCTATGTGAGAGTTGGGCTATAAAGAAAGCTGAGTGCTAAATAGTTGATGCTTTTAAACTATGGTGTTGGAGAAGACTCTTGAGAGTCCCTTGAACAGCAAGGAGATCAAACCAGTCAATCCTAAAGGAAATCAGTCCTGAATATTCATTGGAAGGACTCATGCTGAAACTGAAGCTCCAATTCTTTGGCCACCTGATGTGATGAACTGACTCATTGGAAAAGACCCCGTACTTGGAAAGCTTGAAGGCAAAATAAGAAGGGGATGACAGAGGATGAGATGGTTGGATGGCATCTCTAACTGGATGGACATGAGTTTGATCAAGCTCCAGGAATTTGATAATGGAGAGGGAAGCCTGGTATGCTGCAGTCCATGGGGTCACAAAGAGTCAGGGCTGACTGAGTGACTGAACTGAACTGATTGTACAAGTGACTTCTTAAGGAACACTTATCAACTGTTTTCAATATTTCTCTGCTGTGACACATACAAATCTGTTGTTCATGTATCCAGCTGAAGCTTCAGGTGAATAAATGAGACTTTAATGACATGAAATTCCTGGAATACTTATTCTACTTCAATATAAAGCAAAACAAATAAGAGAGATTCCTGGTGATGTGATTGAACACGATTGAGTAAAAGGGTTACTGTGGACTGACATCCACCTCTTACTCATTTAATTCAAAGTGTATTTATTAATTCACTACTATGTTAATTCACTAAACTAGACAAAATCCTGAAAAAGAAAGATGTGTTTGCTGCTGTCACAGTTTATTCAGGCAAATGTAACCAAGCAACACAGCAAATAGCAATGGTGCTTCAATGGGAAAAATACAGGTAAACTATGGCAACATATTTAAGAAAAAAAGAACTTTCTATGAAGAATTTTGGAAGGACATTTATTATATAAAGAGTCACTCATCACATTAAACTTAGTCGCTCAGTCTTGTCCAACTATTTGTGATCCCATGGACCATAGCCTGCCAGGCTCTTCTGTCCATGGAATGCTCCAGGCAAGAGTGTGGAGTGGGTTGCCATTTGCTTCTCTAGGGCATCTTCCTGACACAGGGATTAAACCTGGTCTCCTGCATTGCAGGCAGATTCTTTACTGTTTGAACTGCCAGCACATTAAACATATTTAATATACATTTATATCAAGCTGTACAGTCCTGTACTACAATTTAAATATTCTATAAACTTATTTTCTTTATTCTTTGAAATATGAGTTTAACCTGCTCTAAAGTCCCATTGCTTTCATCATGAAAAAGAAAAGGAGAATGCACATATACGTATGCTACATATATATGAAAATGCATATACATATATGTATATGTATATACACACATACATATGTATACATATGTAGAATGCACATATACATATAGCTACATTTATATGAAAACTTACTTTCTACCAGTTTAAAAACAATTAATGCTACTCTCAGTTCCAATGTTCCCTCAAATTAATGGCCCTGTTCAAAAATTGTAGGTAGTTTTAAGTCTTAATCAACATTAGGATGTACATTTGTGAATTTTTCTTTAAGAAAATCAATATTTCATGCCCAAAATAGAAGGCTTCTTGTAGAACAATTGAAAGAAGGAAATTCATTGTGTAACACAGAAAATCAACAGCTGATTAAGACAAAGCAGTTGTTACATGCATGGCTTAAAATACTTAATTGTGTTTGGATCCTATATCAGAACTAATTTCCTCCTTTTCTTTTTTTTGGTTTGCATTTGGGTGAGCCCCTTGAATGACAAAGGCATATTATACATACTTGCTTTACAGTGACCAACAGCATTTATAAATTTATATAAATCTGACTACATTTCATAGCATTATGAGTATTTGTATGTAAGATTCTTATTAATTTGCTCAGGGCTCTTAATGTCAACTTAGGTAAGATTAATCAGAACAACCATATTTCAGAAAAATTGGTTCAATGAACAAAATTACCACATATTTAAAGGAAGTAAAAGCTGTTACCAAGGAATGGAGTAAGGAGAATTTGAGCCCATGGCAGATGGAGGAGGAGGAAAAAAAAAAAAAAAAGATAAAACTGTGACATCTGTTCAAACAGTTTTGAAAGAGTCATTTACACACCGTGGATGAACAACAATTTATTCCTGGAAAGTGCTTGCTACTGAGGTTGTGCTAATTCTTAGTTACAAATATATTTAGTTATTGATGAATCAAATTGTTTTCAGGAATCTTATTCTGCTTGGATTGTTAAAAAGTATTCTGTTTGTACAAGCAAGGTATATTTACTTCATGACATTACATCATTTTAAGACATTGGAGGCCAGTATCTGTGGACAAAAGGGCATTCTGGAAGTCAAATGATTTTAGAGCAATCATCTCATCTCATAGAATAGTTGTGTGTATTTCTTCTATGTGACTTATTATTGGTCTTTATTTACAATAGTTCTTTCAGATCTGAAAAGTTCCTAGGAATATAGCAAGTTAATTAACATTATCCTAATTTTTAATCTATCTAAATTGACTGTCTATAATGCTTCAAATAAGGTAATTTTCTTTCACCTGTGTTTATTTATCCAGTCAAGAATTCTTGCCATCCCATGTTGAAAAAGTGATTTTGCAATTTCCTGACTCTGTCCCCAAGTTTCCAAGGGCTAGCTATTGAAGAATTCTCAAGTTTCTCTGAGTACAGCATTTTCATTTTCTCATTCTTCCTATTAAAATTCTATACTCTTCATTCACAAAAGTGGGCATTACATCTAACCAATGAAAAATAATAACAACCCTGGAAACAGAAGGTAAGATAATGATTACAAAGCATTTTATGATTTTTTTTCAATTTTTCTTCACTTCCATAGATAAAACTCAAATGTAAATAAGAAAGTGAAAATAAGTGGACTTTAATATATTTTCTAACCTCAGGTTATTTTAAGAGTTGAGGGAGAAGAGGAGGTAAAGAAAAGAATTTTTTAAAGGAGGACAATAAATGTAGGAAAGACATGATCAAAGATTTAAAACAAAACAACAAAAAAAACACCCTCAAGGTTTTTATTCAAAGGTTTTCATATAAAAGGAATCTGTATCAGGATGGAAATAAATGAAGCTGAAATGAAATTAAAATCAATAATAAAATATTACAGCTGGAAAGACCTTAGGGAACATTTAGTAAAAATCCCATTATATAGATGAAAAACAAATCAAAGCTCAAAAAGCTTAATTGGTTTGCCTAAGGTTACATCACTATGGAAATTCAGAGACAGGCTCATTTCTAAGACCAGTGCTTCTTCAACTAGACATTGATAAAAGGAAGAAAGAAAAAGAACAAGGATGAAGAGCAGACCTTAAGTCTTTGCTTCACTTGGAGGCTCTGATTCAGTTGGTCTGGGAAAAAACTCTAAATACCTTATTTCCTTGGCAAACAATAGGAAGCCATAAAATGGAAGAAGATGAATGTGAAGTGATAGAAGGGACAAAAAAGGAGAGGAAAACTTGTTTTTTGTTAGCTTTTTCTTAGTGCATCTTTCTTTCAGCAATCACATGAGAAAGGATGGCTGTTTTTCCATTAGAGTTCAGGTGTTTCTCCATTCTTTGGGCAGTTCAGTTCAGTTCAGTCACTCAGTCGTGTCCGACTCTTTGCAACCCCATGAATCACAGCATGCCAGGCCTCCCTGTCCATCACCAACTCCCAGAGTTCACTCAGACTCATGTCCATCGAGTCTGTGATGCCATCCAGCTATCTCATCCTCTGTCCTCCCCTCCTCCTCCTGCCCTCAATCCCTCCCAGCATCAGAGTCTTTTCCAATGAGTCAACTCTTCGCATGAGGTGGCCAAAGTACTGGAGTTTCAGCTTCAGCATCATTCCCTCCAAAGAAATCCCAGGGCTGATCTCCTTCAGAATGGACTGGTTGGATCTCCTTGCAGTCCAAGGGACTCTCAAGAGTCTTCTCCAACACCACAGTTCAAAAGCATCAATTCTTTGG
>NW_011494708.1:11214448-11269913 GCF_000754665.1 Bison bison bison | reverse complement strand
CCAACTCTCACATCCATACATGACCACAGGAAAAACCATAGCCTTGACTAGACGGACCTTTGTTGGCAAAGTAATGTCTCTGCTTTTCAATATGCTATCTAGGTTGGTCATAACTTTTCTTTCAAGGAGTAAGTGTTTTTTAATTTCATGCCTACAGTCACCATCTGCAGTGATTTTGGAGCCCCCCAAAATAAAGTCTGACACTGTTTCCACTGTTTCCCCATCTATTTCCTATGAAGTGATGGGACCAGATGCCATGATCTTCATCTTCTGAATGTTGAGCTTTAAGCCAACTTTTTCACTCTCCACTTTCACTTTCATCAAAAGGCTTATTAGTTCCTCTTCACTTTCTGCCATAAGGGTGGTTTCATCTGAATGTCTGAGGTTATTGATATTTCTCCCAGCAATCTTGATTCCAGTTTGTGCTTCTTCCAGCAAGTGTTTCTCATGATGTACTCTGCATAAGTTAAATAAGCAAGGTGACAATATATAGCCTTGACGTACTCCTTTTCCTATTTGAAACCAGTCTGTTGTTCCATGTCCAGTTCTAACTGTTGCTTCCGGTCTGCATATGGGTTTCTCAAGAGGCAGGTCAGGTGGTCTGGTATTCCCATCTCTTTGGGCAAGTCTACCTCAAAATATCTTTAATAGGCTATCATATCAAAATCACCAGACAGGTGATCATATACCTATTCTGAGGATTGTCTCCAATAAACTTAAATAAAATCTTTTTGGTTAAGGCCCTGGATTCTTCATTTTAAACAATCTCCACTCTGATTGTTCATTGTGTTACTTGTGTAACTGTCTCCTTGAGTGCAGGGAGAATATGCTGTTTTACTTTGTATTTGAGATCCTTAGTGCAAGTCCTGGCTCTTAGGAGGTACTCAGTAAATATGTGATAGGAATATGATTAATGGAAGAGTTGGGCCATAAAGAAGACTGTGTGCTCATGCTCAGTCACTCAGTCATGTCCAGCTCTTTGCAATCCCATAGACTGTAGCCTGCCAAGCTCCTTTGTCCATGGGATTTTCTAGGCAAGAATACTGGAGTGCATTGCCATTTCCTATTCCAGGGGATATTCCTGACTCAGGGATTGAACACTGAATAAGTGATGCTTTTGAATTGTGGTGCTAGAAAAGACTCTTGAGAGTCCCTTGTACTGCAAGGAGATCAAACTAGTGAATCCTAAAGAAATCAACCAAGGATATTCATTGGAAGGAATGATGCTGTAGCTGAACCTCCAACACTTGGCTACCTGATGCAAAGAGCCAACTCATTGGAGAAGATCCTGATGCTGGGAAAGACTGAAGGCAGGAGGAGAAGGGGACAGCAGAGGATTAGATAATCAGACAGCATTACCTACTTAATGGACATGAATTTGAGCAAACTGAGAAATAGTGAAGGACAGAGAAGTCTGACATGCTGCAGTTTGTGGGGTCACAAAGTAGAACATGACGAAGTGACTGAACAACAACAACCAAATGATTAAATTTAATGAACATTAAGTTGAATTAAATTTCAGTGCTTAAGAAACTAATTTACATATGTCACTACTGGATATGAGTATTTTTGGTTTTGTTGCTTCTTATTTTAACCAAGTTAGCTTTTATATTTTTCTAAGAGGAAATCAGTTGGGGCATATAAGAATGACTACTTCTAAAAAATACTCTAAGTATCAAGAATATATTATTAGAGACTCGTTTTTTTCTTTGAAAGCTATTAATATTAATTATATCAATAACCTCCAATAAAATATCTAAAAGATTTTAATTATTAAAATAAAAATACTAGTGATAATATAAGTAAAGTTGTAATGTACTTGAAGGCTGAAATAAACTTGAAACAGTTCAGTTTCTACATACCTTTTGATGCTTCAAGAACTACTTTTGCCAAAGAGTGACTAGGCTGCAGAGCTAACCCACACAGATAGGGTTATTAATATGCAGTCTGTCTACCTGAAGAAGTTTACATATACAATATACAGCATCTGGACCTTGTAATTGAATTTTTGAAGTTCACTGTGGTTTGGGAGCAGCATGTGGGTCAGTAATCATTATCAAGACACTATCGTTCATAGTACACATATAATTAATCAACTCATTAATTATAGAAAAAGAGTCTCAGAGAAGTCTAGGACACCTATTTCTTATACAAATATTTTATCCTCAAGCTGTAAAAGTAGCATCTACTTTCGCCATTGCCTTTGCTTACTATTAGCAATTTATTTAGCGAGATTTTAGTAAAAGGTCCGTAAGAAGAGTCAATACAAAAATCTTTCAGACCCAGGACCCGTCACATATATCCACAGAATTTAATCACTTTCTGATTAAATCACTGCTTTGGATCTTTATCTTCTGAAGCTAATGTCAATAACACTTTATTTTTAATTTAACTAAATTCAGCCAACTGTAGAAGAAACAAATCTTGTTCTTTTTTATTATTAGTTTTGGTAGATGGTTGCCAAGGTAAAATTGGTAATTAAGGAAAGTAAAATATTCCTTAGAATTTCTTTGTTGTTGTTACACATTAGCAAGTCCATGTTGTTTAATGGAAATACTTTATAGATGCATAAGGAAAAGAAAAAGTCTGTAAATATATTTTCTCAGTTTCTTGGCTCATTAGCTCACTTGACCTAACCATTTTCTCTCCCAATTCATCAATCCCACATTTTGCCATTTTTTCTGTACTCCTAGCAATTCATCTTCATGTTGGACTAACTTACATTATGACCTACAAAACTCCTTGTAGAGAGACATACACGTTACTATGAAAATAGGTTAATAGTGTAAGATAAATGCTAATCCTAAAATAATAAAAAATATAATCGGATATCAGCTCCAGGTCGAGACAGGAAGGACTGTGTAATAGAGCTGTTGTGAAATATATGGAGAGCTTAAGGAAGATGAACAGCTGTTTGCTATCTTCACTGAAGCTAGAAATATCTTAGGCTTAAAATGAAAGACATGAAGAAGAGATTTCTGTCTGCAAATTTCTAACGAGATTTCTAGTCAGAGAACCATGCAGTCTATAGAATTTTATTTCTTGTTAGATGCAGAGAATATGAGATACTTTAAGGAGGTAGGAGGAAAGATCAATTGGTGTTTTAAGGGTTCCTCTTTTTCTAATACCACATTTTCCTGACTTTGCTGAGCCTCAGTTTTCTATTTCTGAGCCCTTCTGCTTTGAAATTATAAAATACCACACAGATCAAGACTTAAACTTCTAGCTATTTGGGCCAAGGTCTTGCAGAGGATAAGCAAAGTCAAGAAAGCTGAGCTCCTGAAGTTTTAGAACTGTCACATATCACAATTCAATCCAGTTGTAAGTGCTTTTAAGAGACATTTGCTTCTTCTTATATAGACACTAAAACCCTTTTTGATATCACTGAGGTACATTCCCAACTATTGAATTTGTCCTTGTGTCTTTGCTGTGTGGTCATTTGACTTTTTGTTCTTCATACAAAGTAAATGAATGTAGGATGGCATGACAAGTAGTGTGAGAGTATAGAGATGGCAGGTGGGAAGAGCAGCTAGGCAAAAGAGAGATTTTGAATAAAATAAAAAACAGCATTTCAAGATGTTTAGTGAGTTATAAGGAGAAAGAAAGAGAAAAAGAGACCACAAAAATTCTGTATGGTAAGATAATAAGTTTCATGGATATTTCTCTAACTCTTTTTAGCTATGGGTATATGCATATATATACAAATATATTTTGAAACAAAGCTTTGAGGAAGTTTAATGGAAATCAGAAAAACAAAGAAATAAAGTTCCAGTTGAAGAAGCAGTAGGGAATATGGAGATTCTCCTAAACCTCAGTGGATTCCAGAACAGTTTCATGAAGCCATTTATGTTCACAGAACCAGCTTTAAACCTTAGCCCTCAACATCAGAAGCAGGTTCAGAAACAGAAAATGAATGCAATCAGATTTATATCCTCACCTTTATATGTAACAATACATGATTGTTCATACCATATGAATATAGACAGTCAGTGCTCTCATTATGCCCTCTGCCTTAAACCAGATACCCTCACAACAGCACAGGATGCCAGCAACTCCAAGAAAAAAAAGAAAGGAGGCGTTATTCCAGTTCGCTAATTTAAAAGGAGGGGAGGAAGAGAAGAAAGTACCACTCCTACCACAAATACTGGCAGTGCTGAATTCAACCTGTATGAGATTTTGTAAGATGGAGGATTAGTTCATAATACCCTGTTACATCTATTAAATCAAGGAAAATAAGTCTTAAGATTTATTTTCATTTTCATGATCCCTTTCTTCTAGAAATACCTATCTTTATTATCTTTACTATCTTACTTTCATATTGTATATCCCTGTATTTTTTATTTTTATTATTCACTCTTTTTAACTTATTTTTTTCCACATCTGTCTCTCCCTCAAGGTTAAAACACCCTTGAAGGATAAAGATCATAATTGAATAATATTTATACCTATGTTAACTAATAGGTAACAGTAGATATTAAGTATGAACATAGCATGTAAGATTCTTTAATAGTGGAGACACTGCACACATCAGTCCAAAGAGGCACGTGCAACTTATACTTTCACAGCTAATGTCCCATTGGAATAAATACACATGGGTTTTTAATCATTTTGCTTCTGAATCATTAAAATTATAGTTTTTCAGTTTTCATTTTCAAAAGCTTATTTTTTGGGGGGTTGATTTTAATCATCTTTACTCCATCAAAAAGCTCCCTGATACTAGGACTTTGGGAATTTTGTTAAATTAGTTGAGATAACAAAGGTCAGTAAGAATAAAACACCAGATCAAACGAAAACTAAAACCAAGCTTAAGGTGTTTTTAAACTTTGAGTCTGTTCACTATTATCGAACAAAAGCAAATAAAAAACCTTGTGATAGATAGTATTACCGTTTATAATGATTACTGTTTTCCACTAAAGTGGTTTATATATTTCTGCCAAGTATGTTGCTACCTTCACTGGCTCCCTGAGGAAAAAATAGACTTCCCCATCCCACTGCTGTCAATCTTAAGCATGTTACAAAGTTGGCCCATTACTCTTCTCAAGCTGCTATATTAAGGTATCTAAGTCAGACACTGTTTCCACTGTTTCCTCATCTATTTCCCATGAAGTGATGGGACCAGAGGCCGTGTTCTTAGTTTTCTGAATGTTGAGCTCTAACCCAACTTTTTCACTTTCCTCTTTCACTTTCATCAAGAGACTTTTTAGTTCCTCTTCATTTTCTGCCATAGGCTGGTGTCATCTGCATATCTGAGGTTATTGATATTTCTCCCGGCAATCTTGATTCCAGCTTGTGTTTCTTCCAGCCCAGCATTTCTCATGAGGTACTCTGCATAGACGGAGAAGGCAATGGCACTCCACTCCAGTACTCTTGCTTGGAAAATCCCATGGACGGAGGAACCTGGTAGGCTGCAGTCCATGGGGTTGCTAAGAGTCAGACACGACTGAGCGACTTCACTTTCACCTTTCACTTTCATGCATTGGAGAAGGAAATGGCAACCCACTCTGGTGTTCTTGCCTGGAGAATCCCAGGGATGGCTGAGCCTGGTGGGCTGCTGTCTATGGGGTCGCACAGAGTTGGACACGACTGAAGCGACTTAGCAGCAGTAGCAGCAGCAACTCTGCATAGAAGCTAAATAAGCAGGCTGACAATATATAGCCCTGATGTACTCCTTTTCCTATTTGGAACCAGTCTGTTGTTCCATGTCCAGTTCTAACTGTTGCTTCCTGACCTGCATATAAGTTTCCCAAGAGGCAGGTCAGGTGGTCTGGCATTCCCATCTCTTTCAGAATTTTCCACAGTTTATTGTGATCCACACAGTCAAATGCTTTGGCATAGTCAATAAAGCAGAAATAGATGTTTTTCTGGAACTCTCTTCCTTTTTCCATGATCCAGCAGATGTTGGCAATTTGATCTCTGGTTCCTATGCCTTTTCTAAAACCAGCTTGAACATCTGGAAATTCACGGTTCATGTATTGCTGAAGCCTGGCTTGGAGAATCTTGAGCATTATTTTACTAGTGTGTGAGATGAGTGCAATTGTGCGGTAGTTTGAGTATTCTTTGGCATTGCCTTTCTTTGGGATTGGAATGAAAACTGACCTTTTCCAGTGCAGTGGCCACTGCTGAGGTTTCCAAATTTGCTGGCATATTGAGTGCAGCACTTTCACAGCATCATCTTTCAGGATTTGAAATAGCTCCACTGGAATTCCAACCCTTCCACTAGCTTTGTTCATAGTGATGCTTTCTAAGGCCCACTTGACTTCACATTCTAGGATGTAGAAATGAGTTTGAGTGACCTATGGGAGTTGGTGATGGATAGGGAGGCTTGGCATGCTGCGATTCATGGGGTCGCAAAGAGTTGGATATGACTGAGTGACTGAACTGAACTGAACTGAACTGAAGCAACTGCTAGGTATCTAAACAATGAAAATTTATCTTTTCTTAGTTCTGGAGGCTAGAGGGACTTACCTGGTAGCTCAGATGGTAAAGAATTTGCCTACAAGGAAGAAGACTCAGATTCCCCTGGGTCAGAAAAATCCTTGGAGAAAGAAATGGCTACCCATTCCAGTATTCTTGCCTGGAAAATCCCTTGGACAGAGGAGTCTGAAAGGCCCCAGTCCTTGGGATCGCAAAGAGTCAGACTTGACTGAGAGACTATTTTTCACTGGAGGCTATAAGTCCAAGATTAAGTTGTGAGAAAGATTTGGTTACTAATGAGGCTTCTCCTCCTGGCTTGCAAAGAAACAACTTCCTGCTGTGTCTTTCTGTAATGAATCTTCTGTGTGTGTGTGCATCCTCGGTGTCGTTTTCTCCTTGTAAGGGCACAGCTTGTAGTGGATTAGAGTCCCACATCTACTACCTCATAACCTTAATTATGTCCTTCAAGACCTGTCTCTAACTACAATTACACTGGGAGTTAGAGATTCAATATTTAGGTGGGGAGGACACACTTCAGTCCGTAACATTTGTGTTAATGGAACATGAGTGAAAGTAACATATGCAAATTATGAGTAAAAGATTGAAGTCATTTCCTGGTTCTACTATAGCTCGCTCCTCCCTACCATGAGGCCAATGTGTACTCAGAAGTTCAAAGTGTACTACTGCCTCTTCACTCTGGGCTCTGGGTTAAAGAGAACATGGAACAGAGCAGTAGCCTATTTGCTACTAATATATAATAACAACAACAAAAAAAGAAGCAAACTCACCTCCCACCCCCTTTCAGTTTCTTTGACATCACAGCCTAGCCTAGCAAAAGCTAATTGATGAAGAAATTAGTACCACAAACTTTTTTTAATTATAATTAGGTTTTTGATTTGGGATCAGGCTCTAGGCTGCAATGAATTTATTATTACAGGCTGAATGAAATGCAGAGACAAACCATTTAGTAAAATTAAGTATTTAAAAGGCAATTGATTGAGCATATGGGCATGTTGTTAGCATACTACTCACTTCCTCAACCATCATTACTTGCATCTGAAAAGGTACTACAGGAAAAAGATGAGGTAGGAAAAAACTGTCAGTTAACAAGCAGAATTAAAAAGAGAAAAAATTCAGAAATTCTAAACTTGCAGGATTAAAATGACATGTCTTTATCTTATATCCAGCTTCTAAGAGCCAAAGTAAAAAATGTCTCTTTTGGCAAAGGCCAACTAAGACTCAGCTTTGATAAAAAGTTATTAGGGTAGGCTTCATATCTTTGTTGAAATTAATCATTAAATAAGCAACACCCAGTGATTCCTTTCTCTTGGACAAAGGATTCGAGAGAAGATACTAAGGATGTACCCTTACTTGAAAGCCTGATAATGTAATGAACCTATAATTAATTTAGTGATAGCCCTGCATATGGAACAGAATCATGGATGCAACTGTAGGAACAGTAAGTTGACTATAATAAAATTATTTTTTCAAAGTCCATTACAGTTTTAGAAAATTATACTACTAATAGAGACACCAACCTGAATTAAAAGAGATTAGAATATTTTCAGACTTAAAATGACTTCTGGCCCTCTTCAGATTTCTTTAAGAAAGATAAAGGAAAAGGAATACTTTTCCAGAGGTTGTAATACAGAACTACGGAAGATAATGGAGAGGGGAGATACTGTTGGGGGTGTTTGAAGAAGCATTAACACTCCCAACAAGGTAACAGAATGATTACGTCTACTCTGGGCATTCTAGATGACTGTCTTGTGAATGAAAGTTTGTGAGTGGAATGAAATGTGTGCGGGGGGTGGCGGGGAGGAACAGTAATTTTAAAATAGACTTCTTTTATTGTCTCACAATTTTACAGTGTATTGTAAAACATAGTAAAATATAGTTTATTACATTACTAGTTTTCTGAATTATTTCAATTTTATCTTGTGTCAGTGCAGATCTTGTTAAAATTGTTCTTTCCTTTGTCTCTTCCTCTTTTCTTAACCTCTGCAAACTTGTCTCTCTCTTCCTCATTATCTCTCTTACTATCTCTGCTCTCTCATTCATGTGACTTTAGTAATACAGAAGGAAACATACCTAAGGGTTTCCAATAGCTTGTACAATGCAAATAACCAGTTGAGTTTATAAACCACAGAAAATGACCTTTTGTGGAGAGATCTAAAGGAAAGCTTAGGTAGAGATCTCTGTTCATATTTGGTGAAACTGTTATCAATTCTTCCATGCAATGTCACTCGTGGTTGTTATTTTGCTTTTGTTTTTAGGACTGTTTAATACCTGTTTGATTTTCAATTTTAGCAGACTAATATTTAGATAGCCTTGAAAATATTCAGGTTTTTATTATAACTTTAAATCTTTGTTAGATTTAACAAAGTGTACAATGTGTGGGATGTGGGGCACAGGATGCAAGAAAAAAAAAATAAGGAAGGCAAGAGATAGAATGGGGAAGTCTATGTACATCTTCACCCTCATCTTTTTTCCCTGGGGTATATTTATACACATAATATATTTAGTATATTACTATATTTAGTATATTTTTTGGTATACTAGTATATTTAGTATATTACTAAATCCTTCTGTTTTTAAAATTGTGCATATTTAAAGTCTACTTTTCAACTTTTAATTCTCTAAACTTACTTACAACTTAAGATGTAAATATCAAAATCTAAAACTTTCTGGTATTTCTTACATTATAAGTATTTATTATTTTTATTAACATATATTGTAACATAATGATGTTTGTTGTGCTACTGGAATAGTTTCTTAATATATCATGGTGTATATTTAATATAGCAGAACATTATTCTGCTAGATATCACACTGCTGAAATTACCCTTATGGGGAAATATTAAGCAGCCTAGTACTCTACCACGAGGAGACTAATGGGAGTTCACAGAATGAAAACCATATTACAACCTAGTTCTCTGTTACATTAAGCTCATCTGAGAATCACTCTTCACCTACCTATTGAGAAAGTTGTTTATTGTTAGGGGCCTCTGTTGGAGAGGTGAGGAGTGATTGTAATTGAAGGTGTTTATCTTGGAAAGTTTTGGGAATTTGGAGAAGAAGAGGTCCCAGTGCTGAGCCAGCGGGAATGGAATTCAGTGATTGCAATGTAGCATAATGGGGAATAAGTTAAAATGAAGGTGACAAAGCCAGCAAAAGTAGGGACATGGAACAAGCTTTGAACAATTGCTAGGAGAAAGCAAGCTAGGCTTTGTACTGATGTGCCTTAGCAATATTACTGCAAAATTACAAAAGGTAAGCATCTTGTTTATAGATCACACAGGGACATTAAGTGATAAGTAGCAGAATTAAATTTGATAAAGCAAAGGTAAACACTGCATTTTATCTTACAATTAGTTTCATGATTGAATCAGACACCTATCCTACAAAACAGAATAATCACATACTTTGATTCAAGTTAAATATTTATTGATACCTTGTTATATACACATTGGAAATTATAATAAAAGAGACTAAAGATAGACTCTGAGTTTCAGGAATTTCCAGGGACAGGTTGGATGACTGATTGTAAAAAAGGTGAGTCAAGTGCCATAACAGACACAAAGAGAGCATTAGAGGGATCCAATGGAGGAAGCCAACATATTTGGCAGAAACCCCTGAATTTTTCTTGGCAGATATGTCATTCAATTTGGTCAATAAAAGAGGATAAAATTTTGAAAAGCAGAATAGTGGGAATGATGTATACATATTCCATGTAGGGAAAAATACTTAAACACCTTTGCAGAAATGGACAAACAGGATATTTTAGTTCCAATTTGTCCCCACCCAAAACAAAACCTTCTCTACCCCCTCCCCCTACACATACACATATACACAAACAGACTGGGGAAATAGATTGGGATTTATATTCTCCCTCATATTACTAGTCCCCTAATTAATAATTATAAGTTCTACCCTTGTGAACATATAAAACAGGTTGGATCAGTAAAAAGTTACTCTACTCATTACAACAACCATGCATGTATTCTTTTATTCATTCAGCTACATAAAAGACATTGGATATTTGCCATATAAGAAATATATAAAGTGTTGGCATGAGCAAAATAAACTCCTCAGCTTCATTGAGCTTATATTGTAATAAGGGAAGGAGAACAGCAGAGCTACTGGAGAAACAACAGAGAGAGTAGTCAAGAAATATTCTGAGGACATTTAAGTGGCTAATGATGAGTCACTTCAGTCGTGTCCGACTCTGTTGTGACCCCATAGATGGAAACCTACCAGGCTCCCCTGTCCCTGGGATTCTCCAGGCAAGAACACCAGAGTGGGTTGCCATTTCCTTCTCCAATGCATGAAAATGAAAAGTGAAAGTGAAGTCGCTCAGTCATATCTGACTCTTAGCGACCCCAAGAACTGCAGCCTACCAGGCTCCTCCATCCATGGAATTTTCCAGGCATGAGTACTGGAGTGGGTTGCCATTGCCTTCTCCACATTTAAGTGGAAACCTATACAAATGTGATGAATCAGTTATGTAAAGAACAGTCTATAAACAGGGAAGAAATGAAAAGTTTCTAATGTGAGAACATAGTCTGTGGCAAGTCACAGGCAACAATGTGTGTGTGAAGCTCAGCCACGTCTGACTCCTTGTAATCCCTGTAGCCCACTAGGCTCTTCTGCCCATGGGATTCTCTAGGCAAGAATACTGGAGTGGATTGCCATTTCCTTCTCCAGGGGATCTTCCTGATGCAGGGATCGAACCCATGTCTCTTAGGTCTCCTGCATTGGCAAGCATATTCTTTACTACTAGTGCCACCTGGGAAGCCCATATATGCAAATATCCACTTTTTTTTTTTTAATTCTTTCCCCATAAAGGTCATTGCAGAATATTGAGTAGAGTTCTCTGTGCTATACAGTAGATCCTTCTTATGAATTTATATTTTTATATAGTAGTGTATATGTCAATCTCAATCTTCTAATTTATCACTACCCACTTTATCCCCAGGTAATCATAAGGTTGTTTTTTTTTCTACATCTATAACTATTTCTGTTTTATAGATAACTTCATTTGTACAAATGTTCATTTCAGCAGTATTTACAATAGCCAGAACATCAAGGCAATGTGAATGTCCATCAACAAAAGATTGGATACAGATGTGGTACAGGTGGATGCAACAGTGACTGATGCTGATGGACTCTGTGTCTTCAAATACTCACTCAACAGGGACACTGGTCATTGCTGTATGGGGAAGGAGTCCATCTTGATTACCACAGTGCTGAATTCAGTGCATTTTCAAATACCTTGAGACAATACCTGTGTGAGAAAAAAGAACACTTGGTGGTCAGCCAGTGGACAGAAGAGGCATCTGTCTCACAGTGCTTCTAGTTTTATGGCTGCCTTTCCCAGTAGCAGAACATGATGCAAGATTTTGTGAGGACAGCCACTTAGCACAGAGCCATCCTCCAGAACCACACTGACTCCAGAGATAAGGTTGTTTTGGATGCTGGTTGTGGATCAGGAATACTGTCATTTTTTGCTGTACAGGCTGGAGCTTGGAGAGTCTATGCAGTTGACGCCAGTTCGGTAGCACAATATGCTGAGGATCCAGAGAACAAGATGGTGAAGGAGTAGGTGGATGTGGAGTACAATTCTCTCCAAGGATATATCAGGAATACACCTTCAAACACAGAACTGCATGGAGAACACCAGCTGAGAGCAGACAGGAGTACCTGACCAGAGGAAAAGAATATATAGAACCATGCAAAACTCAGTAGGATGAAGGAACTAGGAGGGGAAATAAGAGTTTTTCCCACCTGCCCTTGGCAGGTGGAGGAACTGGAGCAGGGGTCTGATTGCCACACTGGGGCAATTGTCTGAGTCAGAGGAAAAACATTTAAGGCTAAGAGTGAAACAGCTAATCTGTGGTGGCTTAAATGGAATGAGAATCAGATAGTCCGTGCTGCAGCCATACATACCCTGGACAGGGACACAGGTGTCCTGGAAGGCACAGCAGCTGGGAGCTGGAATTTAGGGATTGTGGAGCAATCCCAGGGCAACGGCTGCTGTTGACTGTGGAGAGACAGATTGAAGGGAGGGGAGGAGAGGGAGGAGATTGTGGTGGGAAATGCCTGTGGAGGAAAGCCGAGCAGCCATGGAAGCAAGGTGATATGGCTGAGTCACACATAGGGGAGGAGCCATCACCATAGCCTCTCTCTCCCCACGTGCACAAATTGGAGGCTGGCCCATCAAACACCTGACACACTGAACTACAGAGTAGGACCCTAGCCATGGGGGTGCCCCCTCTCTATGCCTGACACGTTGAACAACAGAGAAGGAACCCAGGCAAGGGAGCCCTCTAAATGCCTGAATGGGTGGAGCTACAGAGAAAGACTAGCTAAATAGGCCTTCTGATTGCCAGACACTAGAGGCTCAAAAAACATCTCTGACAGGGCCATAACTCCTGCAGCGGATGCAGTCCATGTCCCTGCACACTAAGTGGTCACTAGGGTCCCCGCAAGCCAAGCAGCTCTGCCACCTTCATACTCAACTCTCACTGGGGCAGAGCTGCCGCAGGCCAAAAAGTCTTATGTCTATGTGCACATTGTTGCTTTGGTTGTGTCTGACTCTTTGTTCCCTGTAGACTGTCGCCTGCCAGGCTTCTCTGTCAGGGAGGGTGATTCTCCAGGCAAGAATACTGAAGCATATTGGCCAATACTGGTTGCCATACCCTTCTAGAGCACTATATTTCCTGCTGTCCTAGCCACTGACTCCCTAAATACCTGGTGCTGCCAGAACCCTTGTGACCCAAGCAGCTGCACCACCTCCACACCTGGCCCTCACGGGGCAAACCAAGTCCTTCAGGGTAGCCTCAGGAACAAACCCCAGTGGATGACCCACATGCATAGGTGGAAATAAAGCCACAATTGACATGCAGGGGCAGTGTGCCTAAGGAAGAAGACCCAAAACTTTCCCACCAGTTATTCAAGCTGCAGATTAAAGCCACACAATCAACTAGGCAGACAATGTGTCTATGGAATACATAAAAGGTCATTGACAGCTCCCACAAGAGAAAATGCAGTAGTTCTGATAGCTGTGGACATTGGAGGCAAGAACACAGAGGAGTAGGACCAGATTAGAATCTGAGCTGCCCACACAGCAGATCCAGAGATCAGCACAGTGTTGGAGGGCATCCTAGGGAGGTGAGGTGGACTGTGACTCCCTCCGAGGGAAAGGACTCTGACAGCAGTGACTCAAGAAAAACATTTATTATTCTTCTGTTTTGATTTATTCTGTAGAATCTTTTGGATTTTTTTTCCTTTTTTTTTTCTTCTTTTTTTCTCCCTCTGTTGTAGTTGTCAATTTTATTGGCACTATGAAATCTAATTAAGCCTTTGAGTTTTGTTTTTTTTTTTTCTCAATAACGTTTTTTATTGTTGTTATAAACCTCTGTCTCTATGTCTGGCTTTCAAAGTCCTGTAGAGTTTTCCTTTTTTTCTTTTCTCTTTTTCTTTAATTTTTAATTTTTTAAACCTATGATTATTTTTCTACATGTATTCCTTTGTTTGCTTTTCCTACTGTTCTTTTCCCTTTGCAGTTAATTTTTAATATATATAAATTTTCTTCATCTTCTGTTTAACTTTGCATATCTATTCTTTCTGTCTTTTCTTTCTCTCCTTCCCTCTCAATATATTTGTTAGTTTTATTTTCATTGCTTTATTCCCCAGTTTGGACCTTGCTTTAGTTTTGTTTTCCAGTTTGTGCAATCTGACAATGTAGAAATACAAAGGATTAAAAGAGACTATTGTGAACAACTATATGGCAAGAAAATTGATAACCTGGAAGAAATGGACAGATTCTTAGAAAGTTCCATCTTCAAAGACTAAATCAGGGAGAAATATAAATTATCAGCAACCTAATTACACGCACTGAAATTGAAACTGATTAAAAACCTCTCACAAAACAAAATCCCAGGACCAGTTGGCTTCACAGGAGAATTCTATCAAACCGTTAGAGAAGAGCTAATGCCTATCTTTCTAAAACTGTCAAAAGATTGCAGAGGAAAGAACATTTCCAAACTCATTCTATGAGGCCACCATCACCCTGATACCAAAACAAGACAGAGAAAACAAAACAAAAACGAAAACCAACAACAAAAGAAAACTACAGGCCAATATCACTGATGAAAATAGATGCAAAAATCCTCAACACATTTTAGCAAACAGAACTCACCAGCATATCAGAAAGCTCATACACCATGATCAAGTTGGGTTTATTCCAGGAATTCAAGGATTCTTCAATATATGCAAATTAATCAATGT
The DNA here is from genome assembly GCF_000754665.1 of Bison bison bison. Classification (NCBI taxonomy): domain Eukaryota; kingdom Metazoa; phylum Chordata; class Mammalia; order Artiodactyla; family Bovidae; genus Bison; species Bison bison. The sequence goes on along the minus strand of NW_011494708.1, from coordinate 11,255,207 downwards.
GATACACTATATTAACAAATTGAAAGATAAAAGCTATATGATAATCTTAATAGATGCAGAAAAAACATTTGATAAAAATCAGCACACATTTATAATTAAAATTCCTCAAAAAAATGGGCATAGAAGGAACCTACCTCAACATAGTAAAGGCCATATATGATAAGCCTACAGCAAACATTATTCTCAATGGTGAAAAACTGAAAGCATTCCCCCTAAGATCTGGAAAAAGATAAGTGTGTCAACTTTCACCACTATTATTCAATGTAGTTCTGAAAGTCCTAGCTACAGCAATCAGAGAAGAGAAAGAAATAAAAGTAATCCAGATTGGAAAAGAAGAAGTAAAGTTCTCACTGTTTGCAGATGACATGGTACTGTACATATAAAACCCTAAAGATAGTATCAGAAAATTATTAGAGCTGATCAGTTTAGCAAAGTTGTGGGATACAAAATCAATACACAGAAATCATCTGCATTTCTATATACTAACAATAAAAAATCAGAAAGAGAAATTAAGGAATCAATCCCATTCACCAGTGGAAAAAAAGAATTAAACATCTAGGAATAAACTTACCTAAGGAGACAAAAGAACTGTACACGGAAAATTAAAAGACACTAATGAAAGAAATCAAAGATGACATAAACAGATAGAGAGATATTCCATGTTCCTGGGTAGAAAGCATCAATATTGTGAAAATGACTATACTACCAAATGCAGTCTACAGATTCAATGTGATCCCAATCAAATTACCAATGGCATTTTTCACAGAACTAGAACAAAAACTTTCACAGTTCATATGGAAACACAAAAGACCCCAAATAGCCAAAGCAGTCTTGAGAAAGAAGAATGGAATTGGAGGAATCAACATTCCTGACTTCAGATTATACTACAAAGCTACAGTCATCAAGACAGTATGGTGCTGGCACAAAAACAGAAATATAGACCAATGGAACAGGATAGAAAGCCCAGAAATAAACCCATGCCCCTCTGGGTATATTATTTTTGACAAAGGAGACAAGAGTATACAATGGGGCAAAGTCCTCTTCAATAAATGGTACTGGGAAAATTGGACAGCTACATGTAAAAGAAATTGGAGCACTTCTTAACACCATACACAAAGATTAACTCAAAGTGGATTAAAGATCCAAATGTAAGACCAGAAACTAAAAACCTCTTAGAGGAAAATATAGACAGAATACTAGATGACATAAATCAAAGTAAGATTCTCTATGACTCACCTCCTAGAGTAATGGAAATAAAAATAAAAGTAAACAAGTGGGACCTGATTAAACTTAGAAACTTTTGCACAGCAAAGTAAACTGAAAGCAAGGAGAAAAGACAACCCACAGAATGGGAGAAAATAATAGCAAATGAAATAAATGACAAAGGATTAATTTCCAAAATCTGCAGGCAGCTCATACATCTCAATGCCAGAAATACAAACAACCCAATCAAAAAGTGGGAAAAAGACCTAACAAGACATTTCTCCAAAGGAGACATACAGATGTCTAACAAACACATGAAAAGATGCTCAATGTTGCTCATTACAAGAGAAATGCAAATCAAAACCTCAATGAGATATCACCTCACACCAGTCAGAATGGCCATCATTAGAAAGTCTACTAACAATAAATGCTGAAGAAGGTGTGCAGAAAATGGAACACTCTTGCACTGTTGGTGGGAATGTAAATTGATACAGCCACTATGGAAGATGGTATGGAGATTCCTTAAAACAACTAGGAATAAAACCACTACATGATCCAGCAATCCCACTCCTAGGCATATACCCTGAGCAAGTCAAAATTGAAAAATATACATGTATCCCATTGTTTATTGCAGCACTATTTGCAATAGCTAGAACATGGAAGCAACCTGGATGTCTATCACCAGATGAGAGGATACAGAAGTTTTGGTACATATACACAATGGAATATTACTCAGACATAAAAAGGAATGCATTTGAGTCGGTTTTGATGAGGTGGATGAATCTAAAACCTACTATACCAAGTAAAATGAGTCAGAAAGAGAAAAAATAGATATCATATTCTAACACATAGATACGGAATCTAGAAAAATGGAACTGAAGTATTTATTTACAGGACAGCAATGGAGAAACAGACATAGAGAATAGACTTATGGACATGGGGAGAGGGGAGAAGAGGGTGAAATGTATGGAAAGAGTAACATGGAAACTCACATTACCATACATAAAATAGATAGACAACAGGAATTTGCTATATGTCTCAGGAAACAAAAAGGGTCTCTGTAGCAATCTAGAGGGGAGGGGTGGGGCAGGAAATTGGAGGGAGGTTCAAAAGTGAGGGGATATATATACACCTATAGCTAATTCATATTGAGGTTTGACAGAAAACAACAAAATTCTGTAAAGCCATTATCCTTCATAAAGAAACAAAAACAAACAAAAAAAAAGAAGTGGTACATATATACAATGGAATATTACTCAGCCATTAAAATAATGAAATGATGCCATTTGCAGCAACATGGATGGACCTAGAGATTTTCATACCAAGTGAAGTCAGAAAGAGAAAGACCAATGTCACATGATATTGCTTACATATGGCATTTTAAAAAATTACTACTTTTTAGTAATATCCTGCTTCTAGTAACTACCCTGTAGCCATCATGTCTGAAAAAGCATAGTAAATAAACGGAAAAGTGGTTTAAGATAAGATTGGAGAAGAAGTCAGGTTCCATTTATATAAGAGGTCATGGTAAGTATTTTGTATTTTTTAAGCATAAAGGAAAGTTATGGCAGCATTTATGAATCTTAAGTGAAGGAGTATAGGAGAGTGGGAATACAGAAATAATTTAGACACATATTTCTGTATATTCAAGTGAAAGGTTAGACCAATGTTACTTGGGGTAGAGTAAAAGAAGTATAAACAGAAAAAATTCATGAATTCAGGATGAATTGAGCAGAACTGGATGGATTCCTGATAAACTTCATGAGAAGACTTGATGATAGAGCACATTCTGTAAAGGAAACAGAGCACATGAGATTGATTCCTACCTTTGCATCCCTGGAGTTCATGACCTGGCCATTTCCTAAAGTAGACTATCCTGAAGCAAGGTTTGGAAGAGGGTAGAGTGTTTTTAGTATGTTGAGGGTTTTGAGTATCCCTTAAATATTCAAAGGAATATGATCAGAAAGCATCTGCTGAGTATTTAAGAATGGAAATTCCAATTCCATACTACTTATATATCTAAAAGAGCTGAGAGCAGGGCCTTGGACAGATATTTGTATACCAATATCCATAGCAGCATTATTCACAATTGTCAAAAAATGAAAACAACTAAAATTCACATCAGTGGATAAAGAGGTAAGAAAATGTGTAGTATATACCTACAATGAAATATTATTCAACCTTGAAAGTGAGAGAAATTCGGATACATACTACCAAATGGAATAAACTTGAAATTTTGTGCTAAGTGAAATAAAGCAAAACCAAGAACACAAATATTGCATGATTCCACTTAAACAAAGTTCCTGCTGCTGCTGCTGCTAAGTCGCTTCAGTCATGTCTGACTCTGTGTGACCCTATAAAGGGCAGCCCACCAGGCTCCTCCATCCCTAGGATTCTCCAGGCAAGAACACTGGAGTGGGTTGCCATTTCCTTCTCCAATGCATGAAAGTGAAAAGTGAAAGGAAAGTCATTTAGTCGTGTCCGACTCTTTGCGACCCCATGGACTGCAGCCCACCAGGCCCCTCCATCCATGGGGCTTTCCAGGCAAGAGTACTGGAGTGGGTTGCCATTGCCTTCTACCAAGCAAGGTCCCTGGAAGAGTCAAATCCAGAGACAGAAAGTAAAATAGTGTTTGCCACTTTTTAGGAGAAGGGAGGAATGAGGTGTTATTGTGTAATGAGTACAGAGTTTCAGCTTGGGAAAACTTTTGGAAATAGAGGATGGTAGTAGTTGCAAAACAATATGAATGTAATCAATGTCACTTAATAGTACACCTTAAATTGACTAAACTGATAAATTATACATAATGTGCATCTTAGCAGAAAAGAGGGTAACAGCACAAACTGTCATGAGACAATTTTTATTTAATAATATTTCCCTCCTCATGCTTTCAAAATTGAAGTGGGCTTCAAATTTAATGTTGTTAATATTACTAAAATTAAAACATGATTGATATATCCTGGAGTCAAACAATATCCCAACAAAACAAAACTGCCAGAGTTCTTGAAATCTATGAACTCCACAAAGAAAAATATAATTTGGAATTTTTCTTTACTGCTATATTCCTTTAATACTAATTTGTTCTGTTACTGAGTCTTATCAATTTTGTTTTCAAAATATTTATTTTATTCTATATTTCTTTCCTCATCCCTATTAAATTATAGATCTCCAAGAAACTATTGCTCATATTTTATTGAACTAATCACTATCGAGAATCTCCAATTTACAAAACCTAAAATGGCTGGAATCACAAATGGGGATTGCATCATTTTGTCTGCAATGTATAATACAACCTTAGTCACATAATAGTTGCCTAATGAATACATGTTTTAATAAATTAACACATCGGTCTATGGTACTACTTACTTGTTTTTGTTTTATTGTCTCTTACCTCTGAATATCTTCCCTTTTCTTTTCAAATTGAGTTTTTGGGTTGGAAAAGAAAAGAGTGGGGTAGGGTAGACAGAACATAATTAAAAAAGGGTAGCGATAGCCCAGTTGAGGGGTAGCAATAAATAGAATCTTGCTGGAAAAACTACATAAAGCACTTCAGTAGAATCACACACTACAAAAACAGAACAAACTCCAAAAGTAGTTTAAGAGAAGTAGATATTTTCCTAAATATGAAAAATAAAATAATAATTTCACTTCACTCCACTCAGTCCTAACTAGATTATCCAGTCTTTTGTTCGTATCTAGGCACCGTATTTAAAGAGAGGCATTGACAAAATTCCTAAATTGAATGGAGATGAATATATTTGCACAGTTCCAGTTGAGTTTGACAAGCAGGAAAGTGATGTTTGCAGAGCAGAAAAAGAATATTTGAAGTCCAGAGGAGTTGATTGCACAGGTGACCTCAAGAACCAAGGTGAAGGAGGCTGTACATATGATATGCACCTTTCCTCTGCACTTCCAAAACAGCAATATTGCTTTGATTGTTCTGACAAAGTACAGTCATCTCCAACAGTCTTTAAAATGTTCCATTAGGACTCATAAAGTCTAGGAGGCTGATAAGCAATTATTGTCATCTTGTGATCATTTTTCTGACAATTCAACAACCCTGATTCACCTGCCCAGCTATGTTCCCATTCAAAGTCCCATACATCTCATCTGCATAAGCAGTTAATAACTTGCTCTCCTGCATACATCCATTGGTAAATTTCCTCATCTAATATTAGTATTATTTATAATACAGTGGTACTGCTGCTGCTAAGTCACTTCAGTTGTGTATGACTCTGTGCGATCCCATAAAGGGCAGCCCACCAGGCTTCCCCATCCCTGGGATTCTCCAGGTAAGAACACTGGAGTGGGTAATACAGTGGTACAGAAATGGTAAAATGTCTGGACAAGTTAAGAGAATTTTAGTAATATTATCAAAGGAAGTAACAAATTTGACAAATTTTCTGATGGCTGGACAATATGTGATACATTAAGTTTGACATCTGGGATACAAATTTTAAAAGACACATTGACAAATTAGAGTGTGTCTCAGGGGAAAAAAATTCAAAAGATATAGAATGCCTTGAAAACAGGACATAAAAAAAAATGACTGATATTTTGGGACTATTCATCTTGAAAATGGCCACACTTAAGTGACATTAATAGAAGTTTTCAAATATTTGAATGGCTATCTCATAAAAGGGTACCCATTCTGTCACTTCTAAGTAATATACTAAGAACAATGGTTGAAAGTTATAAAAAAGGTGAATTTGGCTCATAATAAGGAAATAAGCTGTATTTTAAAATACAGCTATTATTTTCTCAAAATAAAACAGTAACCTACTGAAGGAGTGAGTTCACTAAAAATTCAAAATTTTAAACACTGACCAGATTAGTATGTATGCGGTATTATGAGGAACATATTTCAAAGGCTTATAAAAGGGATATTGGAACACATTTTTTAATATATTTTACTCTTACTATAACTGCATGAGGTAGGTATTATTATTTCTATTTTGTGATGAAAAAGTGAGACCTAAAGAGTTTAAGTAACAAGTTTATACATGTAATGCATGGAAGAATTTGGTTTATAGTTGAATTTTACATGATCACAAAGCCCTTCTTTTAATCCCCTAATATATAGTACTGGAAATACAGAGATCAAATATCAATACTAGGGTTTCCTGGGTGGTTAAGTCTTTAAAAAATATTTTTTTTGTACTTATGTGATTTAAAATGTTACATAACAAGCATTTAATATGTTAACAAATTATGATTATTTTAAATTTTAAAACAGAAGTGGAAATAAGACTATATTTTCAATTAATCTCTATTAATTACACACCTTTAAATTTTCAGGAATATTTCCCCCAAATAAATTTTAGTTGAAGTCATGGGTTCTTATGACTATTAAGAGGTCCAGGTATGTATTTTTCTTTTTTCCTTTTTTATTTCCAATCATAATCAGAAGCATATTCTCTTTTTGATACTCCTTTATCTTGTGTTTATTAAATTTTATATATCCCATTTCCTATATTTGTTTCCTTTATTGAAGAGTCTTCTCTAAACCTGATGCCTTTTTAAGAGATAAGATGATTACTTATGTCTGTTCATGATGCATTTGGGAATTGTAGTATTTTCACTTTCACATATCCAGCTAGCGAGTAAAGCAATTTGTAGAGCTTCACTCCCAATTTCCAGTGACTGGGAGACATTCTTCTCATGAAGATCTGCGATTTTGATAGCAGAAAAAGAAATTTCATCTACTGATTCTTCTGTTGCTTGGAAATGATATTTAACTCAGATGTAGTAAGTGAAAAGTCAGTTTTCTTTTTTCTTTTTCTTTTTTATAGGCACTGCTTTTTGTGTTCTTCCTGCCTCTGATTCTAGAGTCACTACTGGTGAAATGATTTTAACATAAGCTTTCAAGAACCTATTGAACACAAATTTTCACATCTTCATGTTCATGGATGACACACTCAGTTGAAAGGGAATATTGTGAGAATTTACAGTACGGAGATAGGAAAACATCATATTGGAAGGCTTGTATTTTTGGAAAGACAGTTAAACATTTACTCAGACACTACTGGGTCAATGCTTTATCCTACCTCCTGGTAAGACAAATGGAGAACTATGTATATGAGAGTTTATCTTCTGAAAAATGTAAGGCATAGTTTAATCATTTTATCATTTAATCTCCATATAAATTACAGAACTAAAAATTTCCAAACCAATCCAATAGTTTGACTGTAAATCTAATATATATGCTATTATAATCATGTAGACTTTTAAAAGAAAAGCTGAGAGGATGAAAAGTGGGAAGGAATTAAAGAATTTTTTATTTCTATGCTTTTTAACTTGGAATTATTTCTACCTGAAAATTTCAGTAAAAAGGAAATGTTTAAATACTTTATTCCTTTAATTTATTTCCTAATATGAAATGCTCTGTTATAATTGTCCTTGGTCAAAATGTAAATGTAAAAGTATTACTATGTAAATTAAGCATCTGTTTGTAAGCAAAAAGAAGCTGGTAATTGTGAACATTGCATTATATTATTTATTCTCTGCTTTTTACTTGTTAATAGCTATGTTTCTGAGTATTGCAGACAACTTAAGGTGAATTTATTTTCAACTTTTAAGATATGATTAACACCCAGAATCCTATGACATGCCATCTAAAGAATACAAGGATCCATTCACTATCAAATATTTATTGAATGGATAGAGTGGGGTTTCAACAAACATTCTGGCCTTCATACGGTTTTATTTCTGTTCAGAAGTTTTCAGTCTAGATAATCACTTAACTTGTTTTGTTTTGTGCAAATGACTTTACTTCATTTTTTATCTCTTTCTCCAAAACCTGATTCTGCTGATAGCATTGTGTATTGACAATATTTTTCAGTGTTTACATCCTACCTTGCTCTAGCAAAGGCAATAAAGAATCAGCTGAATCATCTTAAAAACATGATGTATCTCTCCCCAAACTTTTCTGCCATAGATTTGCATCTATATAAACATTTTTTTAAAATAAATGTGCCAGGTAACATGTACACATATATGCAGTTACTCATCTTTGTTTTATTAAAAGAGACAAGAATATATATAAGGTATAAGTATTAAGAAATTTCCTCTCTAATTTTTTGCAAGGATCCACTAGGTTTTGAGGCCAAAACCACTGGGTTTGGGGCCACTGGGTTTTGAGCCCTTTTTTGAGGTCAGATATAATATGAGCTGTCATGCAGAAATTTTCATGTGTGTAGTCTATATTTCTGGGGTAAAGTGTGTGTGTGTTTGTGTGTTAAAGATCAAGGCATAAAAACAGGAACAACATTAATTTAACCATAGTTATACTGTATTCAAAGAATAGAAATGCACAGAATTAAACTACTCTGTTGACAGTCTGATCTGAACACATGTTAAAACCTAACCTTTCCATAGAAATACTGGAAAATTGAGTAAATAATAGTATATACAAGCTATTAAGTTATCCTAAGAAAAATAATTAACATAGAAAAGCAAAAGAAATACCTAGGTGTTATAAAAGAAGAGTGAACACAACAACACATCTGTGAACTTATGTGCTGACAAGGCAGGGCCACTGGTCAGTGTGGGAAAGAGTGGGGAGACTGGAATGGAATGTAAATTTAATCTCTAAACAAGCAGATCAAACTCTGTGACTATGATGTATAGTGGAAATCAAGACCTTGGCACTACAATGGGACTTTTGAAATATCGCACCTTCAAGAAAAGGAGAATTGGCAAAGGTTTACTTGTTGGTTCAGGGAGGTGGCACAACATTTGTCTCTGCTCAAAATCTGGATATACATGATAAGTCTGTTGTGAGAAACAAAGTAACAAAAGTTTTTTTTTTTTTTTTTCGTATGCTAAATGTGGGGTTTAAATCTAAGTTATAAATTATCTTGATGTAGGAAAATACCAGAGAAAAATTAACTTAAAATTCAACCTGATAATGATACCTCTAGGGCATTTAGCTGAATAATAATAAAGCAAACATAATAATAATGATAATAAAGCAAACAGCACCAAAAATTATGAAAGGACATATCCACAGTCTGAGCCATATTTGGTTCCATCGAGGAAAAGAAATATCTCTTAAAAACGAGTTCACACCAAAAACTTACAAACCAGCATGAACCAGAATCAGTAAGGGCAACGACAGGACAATTAGCACTACAGTTCTCAAAAACATAAGATAATAGAACAATACAAAAATTATTGTAAATTATATCTTATACCTTATGACTTTAATCATCATCACTAGTACAGTCTGTTCTATATGATTACCATCTTTTATCTCAATTTTAGAAATAAAACTTAAATCATGCTACTGCATTTGCCACTGTTCACTGTGAAGTGTTTTCACCATAGTAGGCCAAGGGAACATGCCAAAATTCAAGTCATTTAGACTATGCCAAAGCCTTTGACTGTGTGGATCACAATAAACTGTGGAAAATTTGTAAAAAGATGGGAATACCAGACCACATGACCTGCCTCCTGAGAAATCTGTATGCAGGTCAGGAAGCAACAGTTAGAACTGGACATGGAACAATAGACTGGTTCCAAATAGGAAAAGGAATACATCAAGGTTGTATATTGTCACCTGCTTATTTAACTTACATGCAGAGTACATCATAAGAAATGTTGGGCTGGAGGAAGCACAAGCTGAAATCAAGATTGCTGGGAGAAATATCAATAACCTCAGATATGCAGATGACACCACCCTTATGGCAGAAAGTGAAGAAGAACTAAAGAGCCTTTTGATGAAAGTGGTGAGTGAGAAAGTTGGCTTAATGCTCAACATTCAGAAAACTGAGATCATCTAGTCCCATCACTTCATGGCAGATAGATGGGGAAACAGTAGAAACAGTAGCTGACTTTATTTTTCTGGGCTCCAAAATCACTGCAGATGGTGACTGCAGCCATGAAATTAAAAGACGCTTACTCCTTGGAAGGAAAGTTATGACCAACCTAGACAGCATATTAAAAAGCTGAGACATTACTTTGCCACCAAAGGTCTGTCTAGTCAAGGCTATGGTTTTTCCAGTGGTCATGTATGGATGTGAGAGTTGGACTGTGAAGAAGGCTGAGCACCCAAGAATTGATGCTTGAACTGTGGTGTTGGAGAAGACTCTTTAGAGTCCCTTGGACTGCAAGGAGATCCAACCAGTCCATCCTAAAGGAGATCAGTCCTGGGTGTTCATTGGAAAGAGTGATGCTAAAGCTGAAACTCCAATACTTTGGCCACATGATGCAAAGAGCTGACTCATTTGAAAAGACCCTGATGCTGGGAAAGACTGAGAGCAGGAGGAGAAGGGGACGACAGAGAATGAGACGGTTGGATAGCATCACCGACTCAATGGACATGGGTTTAGGTGGACTCCGGGAGTTGGTGATGAACAGGGAGGCCTGGCGTGCTGCGGTTTATGGTGTTGCAAAGAGTCGGACATGACTGAGTGATTGAACTGAACTGACTGAGCCCCTTTGCTCAGAACCTCTCAGTTTTCCAGTTCACAAACAGTAAAACACAAAATCTTTATACTGACTCAAGATGTCCAAGACGATATGTCCCACATCTTCTGCTTGCCTGATCTTATCTCCTGTTTGTCTTCCCTTCACTTGCATCCTTCAAGCCACCTTGGCCTGCTTGCTGTTCCTTATTTGTATCCCTCAGAGGACAGAATCTCTCTTAATTCCAAGTGTTTACTTAAACATTCTCTTCTAGGTCAGGATTTTGTTGCTATCCTTTCCAAAACTATAACCCAACTCTCAACTCTTTCCTTCTCTATTGAGATTTAATAATTTTCTCCCAATATGTATCACTATTTAACACTATATTATATACTTATTTATTTTTCTTATTTTCTGCCACCCAGAATTTAAATTTAATAAAGGCAGAGGTTTTTTTTTTTTTTTCCTTCCCATCTGTCTGCTGTTTGGGAGCACCAAGACAAAACCTAAAATAACTTGTGTTCAATGTACTCAACAAATTCATATGGAAACTCTATGCAAAAATGTGTAAACATACAAACCATTAAACATAGTCATAACACAGATATAATAGCAATATAAAATAGCAACATTTTATATAATAAAGAATAAAAATAAATATGTAAAAGCAAAATTTAAAAAGTTAAGGATCTTGAGATGGAGATATTGTCCTGGACTATCTGGGTAGGCTCAATATAATAACAAGGGTTCTTATAAACGAAAGATGGAAACAGAAGCATTAGAGTAGTACATGTGATGATGCATACTGAGGCCCAGAAGACACAATTGCTGGCTGGAAGGAGGCCACAAGCCAAGGGAATCCATCAGCCTCAAGAACCTGGAAATGACAAGGGAGTAGATTTTCTCCCTAAAGTCTCTAGAAGGAACACAGCTCTGCTAACATGTTGATTTTGACCCACTGAGACTTATTTTGGACTCATGAACTCCAGAAGTGTAAGATAATAAATTGGTATTGTTTTAAACCACTAAGCTTAGGGTAATTTTTAATAGAATCAGGGCTTTCCAAGTGGTGGGCTTCCCTGATAGCTCAGTTGGTAAAGAATCTGCCTGCAATGCAGGGGACCCCAGTGTGATTCCTGGGTGAGGAAGATCTGCTGGAGACAGGATAGGCTACCCACTCCAGTATTCTTGGGCTTCCCTGGTGACTCAGTTGGTAAAGAATCTGCCTGCAATGCATGAGAACTCGGTTCAATCCCTGGGTTGGGAAGATCCCCTGGAGAAGGGAAAGGCTACCCACTCCAGTATACTGGCCTGGAGAATTCCATGGACTGTGTAGTCCATAGGGTCACAGAGTTGGACACGACTGAGTAACTTTCAGTTTTTCACTTTTCCCAAGTGGTGCAGTGGTAAAGAATTTGCCAATGCAGGAGATGCAAGAGATAGGGGTTTTGATCCCTAGGTCAAGAAGATATCCTGGAATAGAAAATATCAACCCCCTTCGGTATTTTTGCCTGGAAAATCCTATACAGAGAGGATTCTGGTGGACTACAGTCCATGAGGGTCACAAAGAGTCGGACATGACTGAGCAACTGACCACACACATACATAACAGAAGCAATAGGAAAACTAAAATAGTACACAGTTAAAAGACAGTGTAAGTCAGCGGAAATGGGATGAGGTATTCAATACGTTAAACATTTCTTTGTGAAGAGCAACTTGTCAGAATTTTTTTAAATTTAATTATCATAAAATATATGTATCTTATATAAAGATGTATACGTATCTTATATAAAGATGTATATAAAGCATCTGTATGTCAAAAGCCACTTTTTAGAAACATATGCTGCTAAGTTGCTTCAGTCGTGTCCAACTCTGTGTGACCCCATAGACGGCAGCCCACCAGGCTCCCCCGTCCCTGGTATTCTCCAGGCAAGAACAGTGGAGTGGGTTGCCATTTCCTTCTCCAATGCATGGAAGTGAAATGTTAAAGTGAAGTCGTTCAGTCGTGTCCGACTCTTCGCGACCGCATGGACTGCAGCCCACCAGGCTCCTCCATCCATAGGATTTTCCAGGCAAGAGTACTGGAGTGGGGTACATATATAAAACCTCAAATGAGTTGAAATAAAATATGTAAGTAAAATTAAAAAATGATTACTTTTCACACTTTAAAAATGCCAATAAAATTGAACCAAAAAATATGAATAGGCCATTTTCAGTTAAAAAATTGCCAATAAACATAAAAAGTTGTTCAAACTCAAAACTAATCAGGAAAGTCAACTTTAAAGCTATGACAAAATAATTAATACTCCATGATATTAAGTTGATAGGTATTATTGCTTCAACTGAACCAAACTTGTTTTCATAGGATAAACCACCTGATTGTGATGTATTATCCTGTTAAAATTGTTTTTCCATATCATTTTTGACACCTATATTTCTACTTTATGCTGTGGTCAAAATACACTAGGAAGTAATTTTTTGCTTTGTTTTTGGTTGAGACTATTGTGCACAATTCCTGATTCTATGCCTATGTAGCATTTTAAATTGTATTTCAGAAATGTATAGACTTTGGACACTGTAATTATTACAAAGACTCCAAACTCTGTCTTGCTTGCGTGTCTCAAAAAGGCTTTGTTTTGTTGGGGCAGGTCTAAAAGTAGTTCTTCTCTAGGGTGTGGTTTTCCCTCCTAAGACAAGACTTTGTGTCACAGCTGAATTTCAAGACTGTTAACAAGATCTCTATTCTCTGGCTGAGCTATAATTCCAATAATGTCTAGAAATCCTTTATCACTCTCAGTCTAATACTAGCCAGCCTTTGCTAAGAACTGCAAGCACTAAGCCCAGACTTCAGGTAAGAAATGGCAGAGAACTCTCCGCTCCCACATAATTCTTTCTGTGACAACCATTCTGTCCAGTGTCAGACTTCTCAGAGCAGCCATGAAAGCTGATCTCTTCCTCCTTTGGTCAGTGGACCTATCTTTTGCTGTTGTACTCTAGCTCACTGCACTGAAGTCAGGAAATATTCCCAGAAGCAGGTAAATTTAGATTTTATTTCATGAGAATTCTTTGTTTCAGGGATCATGGTCCTAATCTGCCTTTGTCCAATGACAAAAAACACTTGCCTATATATTTCTTCAAGTATTATAGTTGTTAATGGCAGTGAGATTATGTCCATGCCAGAATTTGCTAGAAGCCAATTTATTCATTTTTGAAAATATTTTCTGTAAATTGTAAACAAATATTTATTTATATCTACCATGATAAAGCTGAGTATTAAGCATATGGAGATATAGTGGTGAACAGCACAGATGTGCTTCCTGTCCTAATATAATTTGCCAACTAGTAAATTCAACACAATTATAAAAATAGATTCATATAAATTTATTTTCAATGAATTATTTTGTCATTCACTGAGGAATAGTATCAGTGGTTTATATGATTATCTTTCAATCCTTGAAGCAAATGATCAATGCCAAATATTTACCTGTCAAATTCCCCATCTAACAAAAGCACTTAAAAGAAATAAGTCCAGAAAGATGTGTTATTTTTCAATTAGGCAATTTATATATATATACATATGCTGTTTTTCTAAATGGCTTTTAGTAACATATCAGCAAATGGAGAACACACAAATATAATGAAAATTCATTTTTCAAACTATTTTCTATTCCACCATAAATAATCAACACCAATATTGATAATCACATACACAACCTCTTAAAAATGTTGTATTTACTTAAACCCATAGCCTTTGTTCAGGAATGAAAGTTTCATCTCATGAGCCAGGCATACTGTTTATTTCACTGAATGGAAGACTTATGGGCATCTCAGTGAAAGAAAAAATATTCAATGCAGTGCAGGAGAAATTAATCATAAACATGATTTCTATATAAAGTGTTCCTATAGGAAATCTTGTAAGACTTGTGACTTTTAAAAAACAATATACTTATTTCATCTAGGGAACAAAATCAAGATTAATTGAATGGGAATATCCAACTTTAGGACTGTAACAGAATCGTGACTTAATTAAAATCAAATTCTCATGGTGTCCTTCAAGTGACACATAAAGAAATATCAGTAGAGAAGAGTTTAAAATTAATTAAACATCACAGTGAATAATAAATCACATATGCCTATAGTAAAATAAGCTGCAGGTTAAGTTAAATAAGAAGAAATCAGCGATTTTGCAAATCTATGGATAAAACAAACATTTGGTATTTGCTATATACCATGGGAATATTTTTATTAAAACATACACAATTGTTTCTTTTTAATTCAAGCCTAATTATTTTACTAATGGGTCTAGAAATTTTATATTCCAGCATTAGCCTTAATTATCTCTATATTTTACACTGAGGAAAACTTGAGGCAAAAGGGATTAGACAATATCCAAAGTCATATTACAATCTTATTTCTGAGTCTTGGTCTGACACAAGGTTATGTGGCTAAATGTGAATGTCCTTCACAGTTTCCAATAATAGAATCTAATTAAGCAGCTTAATCAATGTTTGACCTTGTGAAAAATAGCTGTTTTACTTACCAGCTACATGAAATCTAGCAAGTTGGTTAATCTTTCTGTATTTTGTTTTCCTCATCAATACAAACTGAATAATGTATTTACATTAAAGGATTAATGAACTTATAAAACAAGATAAATAATTAAAATATCTTATGTGTTTCTGTAGTTGATCAATATCATCTCTACTACTCTTCTTTCTTTGTGAGATGGCTCTATTTTGTGAAAAATAAGACATTTGAACTAGAATGCTTCTGTCTCTTTCTCAATCTCTTTCTTTTTTTCCTCTCTGATAACTTCCCCTACCCAAACACATACCACACCATCACAGACAATATATTTAGATATATTTGGATGTATTTCATATCTAACCTCATTTTTTTATGACAAGCCTAAAGATCTACACTGCTGCCTGGGCTTATAATGAGCCAGTGATTTCAACATAGACAAGTTTTTGGCTACAGTCCTTCTTGGCATTCAAATGTCATTTTTGAAACTCCAAAAAGTTTTTATCCTATTGGCTTGGCAACTTCTGAAAGGGAACCCTCTGCTTTATCCAGTCATTTTAGTCCTCATACCTGGAACTCAATTTCATCTGTGCATCCCTTGTTTTCCATACCTGTAATATTCACCTACTTCTACTCAAAGGCATTCAACTCTAGCTTGCCTCAGAATCCAGCTCCAATTCTATTTTGATTGACTGCTAGTACCTACTGATAGAGATGTTCATTTAGACGTATTCTGATTATATGCCCTACTTCTTTAGGGCCGAAGTATATAATTCCCTTGAAATTAGTCTATGAGTTAGTCTTTTAGTCTCAAGCAACAAAAATTAAACTCTACTTAATTTTAGTAAAAAAAATCACTTATTGGAAAGCATATAGGATTTAT
Organism: Bison bison bison; assembly: GCF_000754665.1. Taxonomy (NCBI): domain Eukaryota; kingdom Metazoa; phylum Chordata; class Mammalia; order Artiodactyla; family Bovidae; genus Bison; species Bison bison. The sequence goes on along the minus strand of NW_011494708.1, from coordinate 11,239,189 downwards.
TGCATAGGTTTCTAACTTGGAAACAGTTTAGAAAACAGAACATGCACTGCCTGACTTCCTTTCTAGTGTAAATGCAGCAGCAGTACTTCCTAGTTCTCTCTCTTTTTTTTTTTTTTTCAAACTCTAGGCTAAAAAAGTCAGTATTCTGGGAACAGGGCAGGGGTATAGGGTGTGGGACTAGATTAATTTAGTTGAAAGATTAGTTCCCTCTGTTTCTCTATAGGATCCTGTACCAGGATTATGAGAAGACATTGTGGGTCAATGTAGCCTCCAGATCCTTCTGGATTTCTGAAAGAGTAGAGTACAGCCACCAAGTTTGCATACAATTCTGGGGAGAAAATTACATCCCCCCAATTCCATATGCTGTTAGGAAAAGGAAACTCATGCCAAGTACCGAAAAGAAAATACCTACTAAATGTAAGAAACAGACTCTTCCTGTTTCACTTATTGAGTATTTCATCTGTGCTATAATCTGAATGAAATTCCTTCTCTGCACTGTTATTGATGAATCCACTATTTAATATTAAGTTCATGGAAAGTGGTATGCTAAGGGAATCCATAAGAGAGATCTTAAAATATGTAGGGGAACCAAGCGAGACTTTTTGGTGTTATAATTCTAAAGGAATTATTATGTAACACTCAATCAGTTTATTCTTAATGTCAATGGACCTATTTATTTGAAAAGTGTTGATTAGAACGCTTATAATTTGTTCAGTTCACATCAACCTAGGTTAGAGTCAGCTCAGTAGGCCTTAAGATCTTACTAATCTAAGAAGATACATTTAATTCTGCCACATCAATTTGTCTACTGCTACCAATACTCACATGAGCTAACTCATACTAACTACTTATTATGAGAGGTGAAATATTTCAATTTATATTTAATGCCAAATACTTCACATGAATATTATATGCCATAACCTCTAGCCAACTCCAGACAATTCTCAGAAATTCTCTTCTCTTTTTTCTTTACCAACAATTATCTTACCTACTGAATCACTTTCAGTGATTGAGATAAGCTGAATAATGGCCATGACAATATGTCTAAGTTTTAATGCCCAGAAACTGTGAATGTGGTGCCTTAGTGGGCAAAAGAGACTTTGTGGATATAATTGAGTTAAGGATCTTGAGAAAAAATTTGAGAGAAGGAGTTGTTATGAAGAATACAGAGGGCAATTTGGAGATGCTATGCTACTAGTTTTGAAGGAAGAAGAAAAGGCTAGGATCCAAGGAATGCAAGGGATACACCTCTAAAAGCTGGAGAATATGAGCAAATGGATTTTCCCTTAGACTTCAGAAAGAACCAGGCCTGGTTTAACCCTGTAAGACTCATTTCAGACTTCTGACCTCCACAACTATGAGTCATTTTTGGCTACTAAATTGTAGCAATTTCATTATAGGAGCAATAGAAAACTGATGTAGTACTCAAGCATGCTATTATCAATTCATATTTAAGAACAAGCACATAAGTAAACGACTTCCCTGGTAGCTCAGACAGTAAAAGAATCTGCCTGTGATGGAAGAGAACTAGGTTCAATTCCTGGGTCAGGAAGATCTGCTCTCAGGGCTTCCCTGCTGGCTCAGATGGTAAAGAATCTGCATGCAATGCAGGAGACCCACATTTGATCCCTGGGTTGGGAAGATCCCCTAGAGAAGGGAATGGTTACCCACTCTAGTATTCTTGACTGAAGAATTCCATGAACAAAGGAGACTTGTTGGCTACAATCCATGGGGTCTCAAAGAGTCAGACACATGTGAGTTACTAACACTTTCACTTCACATCACGTCATATAAGCAAAAGGTTTATGTAGCTTAATTTCCCCCTACTATCTACCACCCAATTTCTATTGTTCTTAATGCCAGCTATAGCAGGAACTTCTCAAAAAATTATTACTTTCTGTCTTCAATTTATCTCCTCCCATTCACTTTTTTTTTTAATTGAAGAACAGAAGATATAGAGCACAATGATTCAGTTATAACCATTTACATTCACATATATACTCTTTTTTTTTTTTTTTAAGATTCTTTTCCCTATAAGTTAGGGCTTACTGGTAGCTCAGATGGTAAAGCGTCTGCCTACAATGCAGGAGACCCAGGTTTGATCCCTGTGTCAGGAAGATCCCCTGGAGAAGGAAATAGCAACCCACTCCAATACTCATGCCTGGAAAAATCCCATGGACCGAGGAGTCTGGTGGGCTACAGTCCATGGGGTCACAAAAGAGTAGGACATGACTTAGGAACTAAACAACAAAATATTCCATTGGTAAAAAATATACATATATACATGCCTATCTTCTTTATCCATTCATCTGTTGATGAGCATTTAACTTGCTTCCATGTCTTGGCTAAGTTAAATAAGTGCTGCAGTAAACACTGGGCATCGCTGGTGACTCAGTTGGTAAGGAACCTGCCTACAATTCAGGAGACCTGGGTTGGTCAGGAATATCCCCTGGAGAAGGAAATGGCTACCCACTACATATATTTTTTTGAATGATTTTTCACTTCCACTACTCTGGGTCACATCATCATTGGTTTGCTGCTGCTGCTAAGTCACTTCAGTCATGTCCGATTCTGTGCAACCCCATGGATAGCAGCCCACCAGGCTCCTCTGTCCAAGGAATTCTCTCGGCAACAGTACTGGAGGGGGTTGCCATTTCCTTCTCATCATTGGTTTCAGTTCAGTTCAGTTCAGTTGTTCAGTCTTGTCCGACTCTTTGCGACCCATGAATAGCAGCACACTAGGCCTCCCTGTCCATCACCAACTCCATGAGTTCATTCAAACTCATGTCCATCGAGTCGGTCATGCCATCCAGCCATCTCATCCTCTGTCATCCCCTTCTCCTCCTGCTCTCAGTCTTTCCCAGCACCAGGGTCTTTTCCAATGAGTCAGCTCTTTGCATCATGTGGTCAAAGTATTGGAGTTTCAGCTTCAGCATCATTCCTTCCAAAGAACACCCAGGACTGATATCCTTTAGAATGCACTGGTTGGATCTCCTTGCAGTCCAAGGAACTCTCAAGAGTCTTCTCCAACACCACAGTTCAAAAGCATCAATTCTTCAGTGCTCAGCTTTCTTCACAGTCCAACTCTCACATCCATACATGACCACTGGAAAAACCATAGCCTTGACTAGACAGACCTTTGTTGGCAAAGTAATGTCTCTGCTTTTTAATATGCTATCTAGGTTGGTCATACCTTTCCTTCCAAGGAGTAAGCATCTTTTAATTTCATGGCTGCAATCACCATCTGTATGAGGTGATTGACCATCACCATCTGAATGTTGAGCTGTAAGCCAACTTTTTCACTATCTTTCACTTTCATCAAGAGGCTCTTTAGTTCTTCTTCACTTTCTGTCATAAGAGTGATGCCATCTGCATATCTGAGGTTATTGATATTTCTCCCAGCAATCTTGATTCCAGCTTGTGCTTTTTCCAGCCCAGTGCTTCTCATGATGTACTCTGCATATAAGTTAAATAAGCAGGGTGACAATATACAGCCTTGATGTATTCATTTTCCTATTTGGAACCAGTCTGTTGTTCCACGTCCAGTTCTAACTCTTGCTTCCTGACCTGCATACAGATTTATTATGAGGCAGGTCAGGTGGTTTGGTATTCCCATCTTTTTAAGAATTTTCCACAATTTATTGTGATCCACACAGTCAAAGGCTTTTGCATAATCAATAAAGCAGAAATAGATATTTTTCTGGAACACTCTAGCTTTTTTGATGAACCAGCGGATGTTGGCAACTTGATTTCTGGTTCCTCTGCCTTTTCTAAAACCAGCCTGAACATCTGGAAGTTCATTGAACTTCTCTATATACTTTCCCTCAATTTGATGATTATTTTATGTAATACTGGCTTCAGAGTTTACCTACGTCTATGACACATGACTTTATGACTCTCCTCAGATTCCAGCACTTATCTGCCCTTTAGATTTCAGCTTCATTTATATAATTTCCTGCTTAAATCTAGAGCAGTTATCTCAGATTTAATATGTATTAATCTGAACTGATCTTCCTGTTCCCTAAGTGGACCTCCCTGTAGCCCTCCTGGTATATTGAAAACATATCTAACCAATCCCCTGCTCAGGCCAAAGATCTTAAATTACCCTTATGTCTTCTGGGTCTCTCACTTCTGATAGAATACCACTTCTCAGTCCTTTATCACCTTTGTTCAATTCATCAACTTTTCTCTCCATTATTGTTTGTAAAAACTGGCCTTTCCATCTCTACTCAGCAGCAGGAACCTTGGGTCTCACATTCTGTAATGCCTTCCCTCTTCTGTCAGCGTAAAAGTCAGAGTAGACACAAAGTGCCCAAAATGTGCTTTGGTTCCTATATCCTTATTTCTCTGAGCTCATCTCCTACTATGCCTCTACTTATTCTAATTCAGCCCCACTGATCTCCTTGGCTTTTGTTGAGCACACAGCATGCTTCTGCATTAGGGACTTTGTTCAGACTGTCAGTTTTTCTTCCTGGAATAATACCCTCATAATATCTACATTGCTAAATTTCTTACCTCTTTCAAATCTTTTGTCAGATCTTACCTTGTTAATAATTTTTATCCTGGCCATGGTATTTTATACTGCTATCTGCTCCCTTAGTTTCCACATAGGCAGCCTTTACTAAAATGTTGTATTAAATACTGCAAACATACAGAAACAAATCTTACCGAGGAGGTTGTTACCTTAGAGAAAAATTATAATTCAATTAATTGAAACATATACCAAAAGTATGGTAATTGTGAAATGCTACAGAGTTATCTAACCTGGAAAGCTCTTCATAAAAACTTAAGCAGATTCATAGGAGTGACTTAACTCATTCATTACTCAGAAGGAAAAGACACTCATGCAAGGCACAAAAAAATAAGAACATTTCCATAATGGAAATTTTCCATTTAAATCAGTAATGTAGAGCAAGGTTCAAAAACTAAAATTAGCTAGTAGGTAGGAGAATCAATTATTTTCATATCTATGTAATTTCAGAAAGGCATCTAGTTACAATTTATGAAACACAGCATCATTAAAATTCAAAATATTTTTATGATAATGTTGATTTAGGTTATCTATATTATACACACACACATAAAGATAATCATATATTCATTTCCAATTTAGGTATTGAACACTAAATACATGAATAGTTCAGCTATATATCTATTTTGAAAAATTCATTACAAACTATCAAGTAAGTAATAACCCTCTTAAACTGCCTGCAATTAGACATTTACACAATAATCTATGATGACTCCACTGAAGTCTTTACATAGGATAGAGTACCAATGCCATGTGTCAGTGATTAGGTATTTGCATAATAGTATATAACAGCTCTGGAGAAACCATCACAATCAACCAAATAAATCAGATTTTTAAAATCCATGATTTACTGTTTACTAAATTTTGTCAACTCTTATAAATACACATAATAAGCATACTTATCTTTTCTCTTTTGATGTTAAGGGCTGTGAAACAGTGCCAAATGTCCAGATCAAAACTTTATTCCCAAATCCCTGCCTCCTCTTACAAAAATACACCTTGAGACAATTATATACATTTACTTTCTCCATGTCTTCATTACCCATTATTGTATTTAACACTCTGCAGACATTTCTTCATGCCTATTGGTCCACTGAACCCAGTCTATCTTCTCTTGTAAAATCCAATGCTTATTCTTAGTTCTAATCTTACTTAAACTATCAGCAGTTAGCACATTTGATTTCTTTGATTCATTTCATAACTGCTCCTTTATGATTACATACCCTTCTAAACTACTGTATCTCATTCCAAATACCATTTGCAGACTTGTCCTCTTACTTTTGACTGTGTTGCAAAGCACTGGGATTAATTGTAAGCTCTTCTCTGTATCTTATTCAATCCTTTGAAATCAAATACCATTTATACTTTTGTAATCAAAAATTTTAATGTGTGAGTCCCAGATGTATATACTAAGTGCTTACAGTAAATCTCCCTGTGAATGTTTATTGCATATTGAGCTACAGGAGTTAGGGATAATTTTCTGCCACAAAGAAGACTAGTAAGAGAAGATGAGCTCTGGAAACTATATGAAGGCTCTGTTTGTGACAATAGAAGGATTTGGATTCCTTTTCTTGTGCATTGTGTTAGTAGCTCAGTTGGGTCCAACTCTGAGACCCCATGAACTATAACTCGACAGGATCCTCTATCCACGGGATTTCCCAGGCAAGAATAGTAAAGTGGGTAGCCATTAATTTCCAGGGGATCTTCCTGATCCAGGGATTGAACCTGGGTCTCCTGCATTAAAGGTAGATTCTTTACCATCTGAGCCATCAGGGAATTCTTGCATGTTATGTTCATGTTAAGCCCAACTACCATGACTTCTTGAAACCCTGGGCTGTCTCATTTCTGACACTCACACATGCCCTTCTCTCCAACTTGAAAGTTCTTCTAATCCTCATCTTATCAACTAGGATTCTAATGACTCTATGTCTTTGAAAGTGAGAGAAGTGTGCAAAGCCTAGAAACCAATGCTGCTGCAAATATGCAGTGATGCAGAGGTAGTGCGTGTGGAACAGTGAGTGAGGATACTAATGATTTCCTTTAAATTCAGTATATTTCTGTCCTTTTTTAATCTTTCTTTCTTTCTTCCTATTTTTTAGACTTAATTAACATTGACTTAGTAATCAAAAGCAATTCAATTAGATGTATTGTCAAAGCAATTTACTGACATAGTTGAGACATAGGGAATTAATGTTTAGTATTCTAAAGATTGATTCTGATTCTAAGTAAAATTCATCTAGATTAAATACAGAACTCAAATGCTAAAAACATTACCCCTGGGAATCATATTTTCATATTCATAAATTAATCTAAACTTTGATATATTTGATTTTCTTTGGGCTTTTTCTATTTTTAAGTCTTTGTAAACCTTGAATGGATATTCATATGCAACTACATGATTTAAAAATAATTATAATGTTTTTCTGATTATTCAACTTCTGAGTATATCCATACTTAGGAAATATGTCTTGAATAATTTTCTATGTATTTTCATACATATAGCATTGGTTATCAAAATAGTTTATTAGGCTAAAATTGATGCCCTATTAGATTCAATATGCATAAATCCCTAATGATTTAATGACATTCACTTATTAACTGCCTAGAAAAATTGCAGATATTTTTAAAAGGTAATGACATACATATGGAACTTAGTTAAAATTCATTAAAATGATTATAGATAATTGTAAGACCTTTTATCATATGGTGATAAAAACATGTTATTGTTAAAAGGTATAAAATACGTTTGCATTGTACCAAAATGTTGCAGTAAAAATGTATTATCATATCTCCTCAAGGTTATTATTATCTAAAATGCTGAAGTTATTTTGCATTTAACTGTATATATGTCTGTGTGCATATGTATATATATGTATATATATATATGTTATAGCAGACACATATATATATTTCACAGACATATATAGTTAAATAGACAATTACATTTTATAAAGATCTTAAATATATATATTTTCTATTCACCTAAATATTTGCATTTCCAGAGCTCAGCCTACTTTTACGTAGACCAAGACTGCTATTTAATATCACTTTTCATCTTCCTGAAGAAACATTTTTTAATTTCCTGTTGTATGTTTGCTGATGATAAATTCTCTTAACTCGTGTTTATCTAAAAAACAAAGAACCTCTTCCGGCATGTATAAGGCTTTTTCCTATTGGATTCCAGATTGAATAGTTTCTGATGAGAAGTGTGCTGTCATTCATACATATCTTTGTTCCTTTGTACATTATGTGTCTTTTTGGGGGGCTGTATTTTGGATTTTCTTCTCTTAATTGGTTTATTAGCAATAGGATTACAATATTCCTGGATTTTTTTAATGAGTTTTTGGCTTTAAATATGTAGAATAAAATTTTAGAATGCATGCTACCCAATTTCAAGACTTACTTTAAAGTTATAGGCGAGTCTAACCCTCATGCGAAGAGTTGACTCATTGGAAAAGACTCTGATGCTGGGAGGGACTGGGGACAGGAGGAGAAGGGGACGACAGAGGATGAGATGGCTGGATGGCTTCATCTACTCAATGGACGTGAGTTTGAGTGAACTCGGGAGTTGGTGATGGATAGGGAGGCCTGGTGTGCTGTGATTCATGGGGTGGCAAAGAGTCGGACGTGACTGAGTGACTGAACTGAACTGAAACAGGCATTGTGCTAATAAGGACCAACTGTGTAGCACAGGGAACTCTACTCAATACTTTGTAATGGCCTATATGGGGAACCAATCTTAACAAATGGATATATGTGTGTATATAATGGATTTACTTTGCTGTACACCTGAAACACAATATTGTAAATCAACTATATGCCAATGAAAATTTAAAAATTATAAAAATATAGTACTAGGAAAAAAGATAGATACATAGGTCAGTAGGACAGGAAAGAAAGCCAAAAGTAGACCCCCACACACATATGGTTAATTTAATATCAACAATGTTGGGAGAAGAACAGCCTTTTCAACAATTGGTGCTGAAAAATTAGGAATATTAATAGGCAGAATAACAAACTTCAATTCATAACTCATATTATTATATTATTATATATTGAATTATAGATTCGGTATATAGAATTATATATGTGAATTATAGATTCAAGTGAAAATCTAAAACTATGCGACTTCTTGAGGAAACATATGAAAATATCTTTTCAACTTTGGGTTATTCAAACATTTATATAGCCTGACACCATAATCATGAGCCATAAAAGAGAAAATGTTGACAAACTGAAATTCATCAAGATTTAAAAATTTATGCTCTTCAAATGATACTGTTAAAATGATGAAAATAGAAGATACATAGTGAGAGAAAAAAATTGCATAATAAAACCTAGTAAAGGACTTATATATAGATTATAAGTTATCTGCATATGCTTATTCACTCAATAATAAGCAAAGTTAAATAAAAATGGACAAAGTATTAAACAGTTGCCTTCACAAAAAGTATTTATAGATGGCAGGAAAGAACTTGAAAGCATAGTTTCTAAGCTACATAATTAGTCATTAGAGAAATAAATATTCAAACTAAAATTAGATGCATACCTATTTGCTAGTCAGGAAAAAAAATGTACTACAGAAGCTGGCAAGAATGCTAATCAGCTGAGACTCTCATACAGGGAAGCCCATACAGTTTTGGAGGACAGCAAAACAGTCAATCACTTTGAAAAATTGTTTGGAAGTTTCTTATAAAGCTATACATGCACTTTCCATAGAGCCAGTCTAACCTAGTCCCAGGTCCATAACCAAGATAAATGAAAAATTAAGTTCACACAAAAATCTCTACACAAATGTTTATTGTCACATTATATATGATAACCAGTATCTGGGAACAATCCAGATGTCATGGAATTATTGAGTAATTAAACTAACTCTGGTATATTTATTAAATGCAATGCTTCTCAGCCATAAAAGGAAAGAAAATACTGATCCATACAATAGCATGGATGCGTGTAAATACATTGACTGGAAGAAGTCAGATTCAAAAAAACACATACTGTATAGTACTCATACAACAGTCCAGAAAAGGCAAAATTATAAAGAGAAAATGGATCAGAGATTGCTAGGTTTTGATAACTGAAAGGACTGGTTAAAAGAGAAAAGGGAGTGTCAAAGAATTTATTGTTTATCTTGGTTGTGATGGTGTTTATATGATTGTGTTCATTTGCACAAATTCATAAATATCTCTAAAACTGTTGAATTTCACTGTATGTATATTACATGTCACTAAGCCTGACCAAAAGAAAGGTAACAAACATTTAGCCTGCTAGATGATTTATTAAATGATTTTTAAAATATGGGAAATTTCAGTTGCAAAAGTAAATGTTTGTCAAATTCCCTTTACTTGCAGGTATAATTACAAGGAAAAGGTAGTGAGTGCGTAGATATTAAGAGGTGTTATGATGAGAGGAGGATCAACAGGACACCAGATGTCAAGTTGAAGAAAATCTATCAAAAAAGGAGCAATGACACCATGGTTTAGGGATCATGCCTCAAGTGAATATGGACACACAAAACATTTTTTCCCATAGTTGTATCCATAATCTATCTTCTCTATTTTCCTTTTGCTGGATGATACCTACTATTTTTCTAAAGCCTTATTTTTAATAGTTAGCCTCCCTCCCAGAGGTATTGGGGAAGTTTGTCTTTTGTTCTGTTTCTCAGCATCAGGATCAAGAGACATGAATCAGCCTGTTGTAGCCAGTAGTATCTGAGAATGATTGATTGATGTGATGTTCTTTCTTTTTCCCTAATCATATCCCAGAAATCAAACTGTAACCCCATTCTCTCTCTCTGTCTCAATCTTCCTCTCTTTTGTTTTGATTTGTAGATTAAGGAGCTATCTAGTTAAGAGGAGGTGGCCGCCACTATGCATCTAAAACAAGTTACATGATATATGTGGGACAATAAAAGGAAAAGTTATAATTCTAGAAGTTTGCATGTGATTTTAAAATTCATTCTCACTCTGACATTGCCTATTGATAACGCCTTAGGGGCCAGCTAGCTTGTGCCTTAATGTTGGAGAATGTTGCTGATAACTACTATAAATTCTGGCTGAACTGATTTTTTCTGTTTCTTTACCCAGACAAATACTCTTTCACATAATCACATATTGTCTCTGCTTGATCATTCTTAAAAATATATATTTTTTATTGGCATCTGCCAAGAGTGGATTTACAGGGTTTTTTAAATTTTTCTGAAAATTGTAGAATCTCCTAAATCTGTGTCTCCCCATAATTAACGGAAATTTTGTGGTGAATCAGGTTAGTTAAAGAAAACTCAGATATTTTGCTTTCCAGGGTCTTTTTGAGGATTGTCAATAAAATATGAAAGACACCTGTCACACTGACTTTGCTAAGTGAATTTATTTTTGTTATTTTGATAAACATTATGAAACATCACAAAGAGCACAAAATTGTGAGCCAGAAGGCTCTAGACTTGAATACCAGCTCCCCGAGTTACAATGTTTCATTACACTTTGAGTTTCTGTATTCTCGCTTCTGAGCTTCCCTAGTGGCTAAGATGGTAAACAGTCCACCTGCAGTGCAGGAGAGTTAGGTTCAATCCCTGGGTTGGGAAGATCCCCTGGAGGAGGGCATTGCAACCTACTACAGTATTCTTGCCTAGAAAATCCATATGGACAGAGGAGCTTGGTGGGCTACAGTCCATGGGGTCGCAAAAAGTCTGACACGACTGAGCAACTAAGCACAGCACTGTACACTCTGCCTCTAAACTAAATAACAATTATGTTCCCTTTAAAGAATTAGACTCATTTAAATTTGATTTAAATAGAAATCAAGATAATATATGAAAAACATGATATATACATGATAATATACAGTCCATGAAATTGTACAGGCCAGAATAATGGAGTGGGTTAGCCTTTCCCTTTTCCAGGGGATCTTCCCAACCCATGGATCCAACCAAAGTCTCCTGCATTTCAGGCGGATTCTTTACTAGCTGAGCCACATGGGAAGCCCAAGAATACTGCAGTAGGTAGCATATCCCTTCTCCAGTGGATCTTCCCGACCCAGCAATTGAATTGGGGTCTGCTGCGTTGCAGGTAGATTCTTTACCAACTGAGCTATCAGGGAAGCCCTACTTCACTTCACTTCACTTTAAAGAATTAGACTGATTTAAATACAAATCAAGATAATATATGAAAAACATGATGGAGATCCCAGAAGAGCTACGTACCTGAGAGATATCATCTTTTTACCTTTACAGTAAGAAATATTGATGTTAGTAATAAAACATATGAAGAAGAAAAGCTTAACAGACAGTTCAATTTGAACTTGTCACAATTTTTTAAATACCCTCTGCACATTGTTGTTGTTTAGTCACTAAGTCAAATCCATCTCTTTGAGACCCCGTCGACTACAGCCTGCCAGGCACCTCTGTCCATGATATTTGCCAGGCAAGAATTCTGGAGTGGGTTGCCATTTCCTTTTCCGGGGGACCTTCCCAGCCCAAGGATGGAACTTGCATCTCCTGCATTGGAAAGGCAGATTCTTTAAAACTGAGCCACCAGGGAAGTTCACCCTTTTGCACATACTGCATTATAATTAACTTTCTATATTTCATGTTTTATTCTTGCTTTGTGGTTTTCATAGCTAATATTTTTATTAAAAGTGCCTTTGTTAATTTAATTATTCTTTACTTGTATTAGTTTTGCAACAGTAAGTGGGAAGAAGTTTTCATTCCTGTTTCAAATTACAAACATTCTGACATTATTGGAAGAAGACATGTGGTAAGAACACAAAAACAACTATGACATGGGACATCCAGTGAAGGCAAAAATGGTATTAAGTAAGACTTTTATTGTACAGAATTTTAAAGGCTGATGAGACTTTTGTAAGAACGCTACTCAGTTGAGAAATGCCAAGTTGATTGCACACACTCAAAACCATAATTATTCATCTCTCCTTGTCCTGCTCTCCTAGACTCTGATAGTCAAGGCTGGAAAAGTAGTGCATTGTCTTCAGCCATGTATGCATTATTTCCTACAAAACAATATTCTTCATTTACATATGTGGTCACAAGTATAATTTATTTCATTTCTGCTGACCAAATACAAAATTGTATTCATGAAAATGAAGCTCATATTCCCTGATATTAGCTCAGAGGATCTAGTTAACTGAATAATTACTGTACCCATATTTTCATTCCAATTCAATGACCTGTACTTTTATATAAGATTTTAGCTTTTTATTGTTTTTATACACACACATATATGTGGCAAAAGTAATTTGGAAAACTTCAATAAACGTGGCAAATGTTATTGTCTGAATAACTGGTGTTTACACATTTTGTGTTAATAAGATTGAACTTCATTTTCATAAGAAAGTGACTAATGAAATGCAAGTGGCACTAATAAGATCTATCAGTGCTGTCTTGCATACTCAGCCATAGACTTAAACTTGAAAATACATGACTGAAGTACTTTTAACTACTAAAATTTTAAAATGTGTCACCTGAATTAGATCCAACCCTTATGGACTCTAGCCTCCCAGGCTCCTCTGTCCATGGGCTTTTTCAGGCAAGAATACTGGAGTGGGTTGCTATTTCCTTTTCCAGGGGATCTTCCTGACCCAGGGATTGAATACATATCTTCTGCATTGCCAGCAGATTCTTTATCCACCACACCCTAATCTGATGTGAGATGTGTGAATAATAATTTAATCTCAAAGCAAATTCTTCAGAAGTTTTAAGATACAATACTCTAGATATTTCTAAAAGCTGACTATCTCCCAGTGTTTACTAAAAGTATGGCATATTTTACCCATCTTTTAAAAAATGTTACTAAATCTTTTGGTAGGTGAATTGAATTGAAAAGGCAAAGAAATTCATAGTATAAACTGCCCAGGTTTTTATGATGGCAGAGGACATCTCCACTGCCAATTATCCTGGAAAGTAGTCTGGATAAAAAGGAAAGGAGCCATAAGAATCAATTATCAGGTTAGAGGGAAGGAACAATATATACAGAGGTTTCTTGGAGAATTATAAATGCTGACCAGCTCAGGGCACTGCTGCCAGTGGGGGAGTATTATAGATAGTTCCAGTCCCTGCAACATGTGCTGGCTAAACCTGGAGGCTTCCAAAGTTACACTGAGGATATGTCTTAACTTTTGCAAATACATTTAGTACTTATAAACTATTTTTGTGTTGTTGTTTTCTTCTGATATCTCTGAGAATAGAGCCAGGTCAATTTTTTCTTTTTATTTCATTCCAAGCTTTTTTTTTTCGGTTGTATGAAGAGGGATTGAAGCATAAAAAATGTTTGAAGCATTTGTGGGAGCTGTAGTAGGGGAGATCTAGGATTCCTTTCTTCAGTTTAGAAGAAAAGTAATAGCATCAGACATGTGGAGACAACTGTGTACAGTGGAGTAATGCCCTCATAAAAGTACTAGGAGCAGAAAACTTGTCCTGATGGCTTGAGGGAGCATCTGTGGGAGAAGCCACATGGAGTCTTCATCTATTTCTGCTAAGGTAAAAATCCTTATCATGTGAAGGCTGGTTACATTCTATTGGTAATATTACATATAAATAGAAATATGATCTATATTTGAGATCTTGAAACTCTACAAACCTGTCAAGGCAAGATTGAAGTTTTTCCTGTTTGTACACAGTGCAAACCTTAATGCCTTCAAAGTCTACCAGTAGAATCTGTAGATTGCTCTTTTAAAGTACTGTGTTAGTTTTTATTTTAATTTCAAGTTTGAGATTTTCTCACTTCAGTTCATGCATGAGAAGGATCCAGAGCCCACATACATTTCCCTGTTTTATTCATTTTCACACCATGTGAATTAAGCCCAAAATATCCTATTTTTTGATAGAGTTTAATCATCTATCATATTTAACACACATTAGTTTCTTCGGATGCAATAATAGAAGAGTGATACAAAGAAGAAGATGGCTTATGATTATTTTTCTGTTCTCCAGAGTGATACTTAAATATTGCATTCTATTATAAGGATTATAATTTGAAAGTGATGTAAGTAAATGCACATATTCAGAGCAAACTGATAAGATTTTTAAGATAATTTAAAATTTTCCCAAGTGAGAAATGACTAATGGAATAGGATAGTAAACTGAAGAAAAGGATATTCCTGAGGAGTCATAACAAATTTACCAAATATGTAAAAGTATGTTTATCTTTCTGTCTTGTATGTATGGTTCCAATATAACTGCATCTGTGAAACCAATTGTCAAATTTCAGTCTGACAGAGAACTAGATAAATAGATAAACAGAAATAGAATAAATATTTCTCCATAAATAGAAAAGGACATTTTCTATTTTCATCTAAGAGTTCACACATAAACATGTAGTATTAGATTTTGTATTCACTATATTTGTCTTTGCATGTGTGTGCAACCCATTGAATTATGACCTTGAGGTTTGGAACCTCATGTTGCATATATATATACAAACACACATGCACATAAATGACTCAGATGATTATAGGCTCCTCTTCCATACCATCATTATCATCATCATCATTATAACAAATACTAATAACCCATTATTTGCACAAAGTTTGTTAATGATAGTACTTTACATGGGTATCTCTCGTGTTTATATACTACTTCAAAGAAATACCATTTTGTCTATTTTTTCAATAACAAAATTGAGCGTTGGTGTGCTTTTGTAAGAGCCACATAATCATAAGTTTGAATGTAGGATAATAACAAAGGGTAAATTTTCCAGTCCAAATCTGGAACAAATGTAGACTCAGTAAGTTTGTTGGTTTAATACTTTCAAACTACTAGAGTTAACTTGCATTCCCTCAGAAGACCCAGTTGTAATAAACATGGAGGTGTAGAGTACAAGCCATGATGATAAAAAGCACATTTTCCTGGATCCAAGAATGTTGTATAGCACTCCTTTCTTTTCCCTTGTCTAATTTTCTCTCCACTTAAGAGTCAAATTTGTGCTGAAATTACAAACTTGTAATCTTTGCAATTACAAATTATATCTTTCTCATTTACTTCCTCTCAATTCCTGGACAGATAAGGGAGTTAAAATACCTTGAAGTGAAGTGAAGTGAAAGTCACTCAGCCGTGTCTGGCTCTTTGTGACCCCATGGGCTATTTAGTCCATGGAATTCTCCAGGACATAATACTGGAGTGGGTAGCCTTTCCCTTCTCCAGGGGATCTTCCCAACCCAGGGATCGAACCCAGGTCTGCATTGCAGACAGATTCTTTACAGAATCAGGGAAGCCACCAGGGAAGCCCAAGAATACTAGAGTGGGACACCTATTCCTTCTCCAGTTGATCTTCCCAACCCAGGAATGGAACCGGGGTCCCCTGCATTGCAGGCAGATTCTTTACCTGCTGAACTATGAGAGTAGCCCTTAAAATACCTTACAGAAAGTAATTCATATGGGCTACTGTGATTCACATCCTCTTCTAAAAGATTATCAATGACATGTTCTTTTCTTGACATCATAGTGTTGAGAGCTTACCAAAACATTATGAAAATTGACTGTCATGGTTCTCATCATTGATGTGAAAACGTATTGTTTAGTTGTAAAATCCTCTTAACTTTTACTCACTCTTTGGTCAAGTTCTCAAGTAACAGTATGGATATAGTATTTGGTCTCACCAGTGCTTCCTCCAGAATAACCCTGTGTGTATGCACTAGTCTCATTTCTTCTTTTAAGCCAACTTATTCTCTGGCATCTGAAAGCCAGATATTTTAAACATGTGACCAATATCAACAAAATAGCTTATTGCTTTATGTGGCATTTTCAATTCTGTCACCTTTAAAAGACATTCCTTGGAATAATGTATTATACAAATGAATTTAAGATATTTTTCTTGTTTCATTATTTAAAATGTACTTTAAAGTTTCACATTTCTGGGATGCGATTAGAATAAAAATTATGACAGATATCTGGTTTATATTTGCAATTACAAACCATTGTTTTTATTTTGATGTTGCTGTTTAGTTGCTAAGTCGTGAATGACTCTTTTGAGACCCCATGGACTGTAGCCCACAAGACAAGAGGGATTTTCTGTCCATGGGATTTTCCAGGCAAGAATACTAGGGTGGGTTGCCATTTCCTTCTCCAGGGGATCTTACTGACCAGGGAATTGAACCCACATCTCTTATGTCTTCTGCATTGGTACACAGATTCTTTACCCACTGAGCCACCTGGGAAGCTATTTTAACATGAGGATAATTTCATATAGGACTTGGCTCTTTCAAATATCAATGCCAAGATTTTTTTTTTCCTTTGCAGATAACACAAAAACATTTATATTTTTTTCCTAAGGGAGATATAATAAAAAGTAAAAAAAAAATATATATATATGTATATATATATACATATATACTGTCTTATGTGAACAATGAATGCACACTATGCCACCTGGGATCATCTGCAGGGAGACCAAATGGGTCAGTACATTGTCTCATCAGCACTTCTGTCCTCCAGCAAACCCACCTGGCTTGGCTGCAAAGGAAACTGACTAAATGGGATTTTGTTAACAAATTCCATTACTAGAAAGTTAACTGTTCAATTCTATGGCCTAGTTAATTCTATTTTCAACTTTAATATTACCACTTTAAGCAAACCTCTTTTAGGAGACTTTTTCATTGGTGAGATATTTGTGATCAAGAGGCAATATTATATAGTGCAGGGATAATGGGGGTTAGAATCAGGCAAGCCCTGTTGTGAATCCTGGTTGGCCTACTTATATTTTCAGGGTAGCCACCATGCTCATTTGCAATAACTGCCATTTGCTGAATAGGAGGCATATGGCACATATTTTACATGCATTATCTCATTTGTCTTACATCCATCATGTAATAAAAGCTTTAGTATCTCCCCCCATTTTGAAGATTAAAAAAAAAAAAACTGAGGGTTGTTTAAAGTATTGTACAAAACCCACTGCTATCAGAAAGCTAAGGAGGAATTTAAGTTCTGACAGCCTGATCCTACCCTCCTCTTAATAGAAGTAACAGCACATAAACAACTCCACTGCTTTATTTTTTTTCTTTTTTTAACAAAAGCACAGTTGGCTTAATGAGACTTCATGAGTGATAGCCAGATAGACAGACAAACAAATTTTTAGAGATTTAAATGTTTAAAATCTTTCTTTCCCTTAGGATAATTTAGAATAGGTAGCCAAATCTGTAATAAAGCACTATCTACATTGCAACAATCTTATTATTCTATGACCATCACAACAACAGTTTATTTCAGCACAATTCTTCCAATTTATTTATAGTACTAATAAAGATGTATTAATAAAGTATAAGAGAATATTTGGAAGATATTTTAAGGGACCATTGGGCTTCCCAGGTAGCTCAGTGGTAAAGAATCCACCTGCCAAAGTAGGAGATGTGTTTGACCTCTGGATCAGGAAGATCCCATGGAAGGGGAAACAGCAAACTACTCCTGTATTCTTGTCTGGAAAATCCCATGGACAGAGAAGTCTGGTTGACTACAGTTCATAGGGTCACAAGAGTCAGACATGACTGAGTGACTGAGCATGAACACATTTTTACTATTATATCAAATTACAAAATATTAATATATCAAGTCAACAATATTATAAAATACTTCCTAATATCTAACATAAGTAGACAATAAAATATTCACAGGAGTAAAAGAAAAATATCCACATAGATATCTGAAATTCAAAGCTTTTTTACTGAACTATAAAAGTGGATTGGCCTTTAAGTATACCTCTTGATGTTTAGAAGGCTAATTCAAGTTCAGTTTCTCACAAAATTAAGCAACATCTATATATTCTGGAAAGTTATATGAGAAATGATGTTAGCTGTTCATAATTTTATAAGAATACTTATTACTGCTTCTTAGGAAATCAGTTTTTCATTGAAACAACATCCCATTTAAATTTTCAGGAAAAAAAAATTGTATCTATTGAAATAGTTCCAGTCTTTAAAATAGCTAAGATCTTTACTTGCAGTTGGATTTGTATTTTGAAAATGCATGCTGATAGATACTATTAAGATTCATCATTCCAGAACTCTTTTCAAAATAAGTATGTTTCACTACAATTCTATATAAGTTTTGGCTGGGTAACAAATTTATGTCATGGAAGTTTTTTTTCCAAATTTATACTATTATATGCTTGGTTTCATTACTGACATTTTTGGCAATGGAAAGAATTGTTCTTCCTTTAGTAATTTATAAAAAGTAAAAATAATTGTCTTTATTTTTGTGCTTCAAGTCTAATACAGAGTTATTTCTTAAAAGCACCTGATTTTCATCTATGGAATAGTTCTATGAGGAGAATGAAAAATAAGGTAAATCTTTGGCTTAAAAATGACAAAGACTCCATATACCTGAAATTTCAGATAATTAAAAGCTTTGTTTTTCTTATTTTTTAAGCATAATACCACTAATTGTATAAATATTTGTCTTTACAAAACGCCTTCTCATTTTTAAATTTATGTGAAATATAACATGAATTATGTTTTAAAGCATAAATACTACTAAAATCTTTGATATCAGGTAGTTTAATATTGCTCATTACCTATATATCTTTTATTGTGAGTTATAGAATTTTTTCTTAAAGTTCTCATGACTAATGATTTATTTGTTAATTTAAGGTACAGTTACAGTTTATATATTTGAAACAAATTTACATGATAGTAATACCATTTGTGGAGAAGGCAATGTCACCCCACTCCAGTGCTCTTGACTGGAAAATCCCATGGACGGAGGAGCCTGGTAGGGTGCAGTCCATGGGGCTGCTAAGAGTTGGAAATGACTGAATGACTTCACTTTCACTTTTCACTTTCATGCATTGGAGAAGGAAATGGCAACCCACTCCAGTATTCTTGCCTGCAGAATCCCAGGGATGGGGGAGCCTGGTTGGCTGCCATCTATGGGGTCGCACAGAGTTGGACACAACTGAAGTGACTTAGCAGCAGCAATACCATTTGTAAATAACACTAGATGCTATATAATAATAATACAACCCTGAACTCATTCTCAAATCTCCATCCTCTATTAATTTCATGACGACCAAAAAAAAAAAAGTTGGATAGCAATTGATCTTGGCAGATATAGTCCTTTGAGATTATTTTAAGTCATAATTTTAGTTGCTACATTTAAATTGAAGAAAGGGTCTTTAAACTCCAGACTGCCACCTCAGTTCTTTTTAGACATCCTTATTTGTTTTATCTTCCTAACTCTGCCTTGAGTTCTTCTCTTTCTCAAGTCTTTAATTCAATAAATTTTCATCTCTGTGACACTTGATTTCAGTCACTTTTGTAGGCACAGACAGATTCTAGCCCTTGATTTAGGTAAGAGCCTGAAGGCAAACCCATCAAATATCTTTATGACACTGTGCCACAGAGAGTGTCTCTTCTGGATGAGGTGAAGAAATTGTGGCTGTAAGTCCAACTACGAGAAAAAATATTTAAATATTCACTGATAGAAGAGGTAACAAAAAATGAAATTTGAAAGAATTATATATTATCTGTGCAGAGGAAAGGAGTAGGGATTTAGTGATTGAAGTTCCAGAATCACCATTGTGTGTAAAACTAAAACCAGGATGTGATCTTCCTAACTCTGAAGGTTCCTGTATGCCTCTGGTGAATTCACTTATTCAGCAAATAGTCAACAACTTGAACATCTCCCATTGGTGACTGTTCCTACAGTAAATTAGTATCATCCAACCAAATATCCCTATCACTGAAGGACCCAAACTATCCTTTCATTTCTAGATACTCTCCCCATCCCCCACATAATCTTTGGTCCCAGCAAGTTAATATAAATATTAGCTCACATAGAGGATGACTTAGAATTTGATTTTCCATGTATCACTTACCTCATAATATAATGACTCATAGATCCATTACCTCAATTTATTAATTTTAGTTCTCACTGGATTTTTATTGCTACAAACTAACCCACATGATTTAACCCACAATTTGCTATAGTTAGCTTGTAGTTATTGTATTATCCCCCCATTTCAGTGCCTTATTGCAATTAGACTCATTTTAACTTGTTTTGGCAAATGAAATGTGAATGAAAATAACAAATACCAATTTTAAGTATTATTGTTGATTTTTATCCCTGCTTTTTCCCTTATGCAATGTAGCTGGCAATGTTTCAGACAAGGTCGACTTCATTAGCCTAGATTCCAGAATAAAGGATAAGTACATGGAGCAAAACCACAGCTTTCCAATAGTGACATAAGTTAATTAAAATGTTATGGTTATAATCCTATGAGATTCTAGGACTGCTTGTTACTGCAGCATAATTTAACTAGTATTGACTCAAAGATCTATTACCTCAATTTATTAATTTTAGTTCTCATTGGATTCTTATTGCTACAAACTAACCCACATGATTTATCCCACAATTTGCTATACTTAGCTTGTAATTATTGAGTTCTCAGTTCAGTTCAGTCGCTCAGTCGTGTCCGACTCTTTGCGACCCCATGAATCACAGCATGCCGGGCCTCCCTGTCCATCACCAACTCCCGTAGTCCACCCAAACCCATGTCCATTGAGTCGATGATGCCACCCAACCATCTCATCTTCTGTCATCCCCTTCTCCTCCTGCCCTCGATCTTTCCCAGCATCAGGGTCTTTTCAAATGAGTCAGCTCTTCGTATCAGGTGGCCAAAGTATTGGAGCTTCAGCATTGAGTTATGCTACTGTTTAATTGTGGTAACAATATGTTTTGTCTTATAGACTCAAAACTAAGGTGTAAGTTATTGATGTTTAGTCACTAAGTCATGTCTAACTCTTTTGCGACCCCATGGACTGTAGCCCACCACTCCTCTGTCCATGGGATTTCCCAGGCAAGACTACTGGTGTGGGATGCCATTTCCTTCTTCAGGGGATTTTCCAAACCCAGGGACCAAACCTGCATCTCCTCCATTGGCAGGTGGATTCTTTATGACTGAGCCACCAGGGAGTAGATAATGTGATATTCCAAAGGTCACAAAATAACTACTTTATAGAGCTATGATTCAAATCCAAATTTGGGTAATGCTAACACTATGAGATTTTCTTTTTCATACATATCATTTAGAAGATGTTTAAGTATTTGTTGAATGGAGGAGTAAGGAGAAGTTGAGTGAATGAATCATTTAAATTCTGTTGTATTAAACACAAAGAATAATATAGCACTCATGTAGTTAAATAGTTCAAAATCTATAGAGGAAGAAAGTACATTTGCATTTACAATAAAATTGTAGGAGGGCAATGATAGAAATATGAACAGAGTTTTAAGGCAAACCTGATCCAGGTAACTGGGTGATTTCATACATTCTCTTATTTCCTGAGTCTTACCAACAATCTCAAGGAATAAGTCATACTGCTTCCTCAGAATTCAAGCTGGTAGAAGTTTTCTGTGTGTGTGTGTGTGTGTTTTGTAAATTCTTTAATGAGTTCAACTGTAAATATGACAAAATTAAAATTCAGATAACTAAAAATATATATATTCAGTTTTTCCCTATGATAGCCTTCTAGAGTTTTTTGATAAATAGATTCTGAGGTTTGGATTGATTCAAAATGGATTATAAACTCAGTCCATTTTTCCACAGTAACTTTCAACATAGTCTGAGGAAAATAGGGTGAACTGCTTGCTCTCTGCCCTGGCAACTTGTATTTAGGGTCAATTCATGATGAAGGCCAGGCAGAAAAATCAGAGCCTACTCCAAATAGATGTGGAAGTACTTTGTAAACTGTCAAGTATAACTCTATGGTCATTTTATATTTTTATTAGCCTTAGTGTGAGAGCTCATAATCACGAAAAACTTATGATATTGTAGAAAAGGCAGAGTAGACTAAAATAGATTTGCTTTTCCTGCAATTTCTGGCCAGACACAGTTACTAAGATTCTTAAATCTGTTACACATCACAGATTTAAGGGCAAATATGACACAGATATAGGATCTTTTATCTTAAGAGCTTTGGTAAAATGGTATATTAGCTTTAAAAAAAAAACAATGTATTGGAGTATAGTTGATTCCCAGATGGCGCTAGTGGTAAAGAACCTGCCTGCCAATGCAGGTTCCATCCCTGGGTCAGGTAGATCCCCTGGAGGACGGCATGACAACCCACCCCAGTATTCTTGCCTAGAGAATCCCATCAACAGAGGAGCCTAGTGGGCTATAGTCCATAGAGTTGCACAGAGTTGGAAACTGGAGCAACTTAGTATGCACACACATGTAATTGATTTAAAATGTTGATTTAGCTTCAGGGGTACAGCAAAGTGAATCAGTTATACATATACATGTACCCACACTTCTTCTTTAGAATCTTTTCCTATATAGATCATTATAGAGTACTGAGGAGAGATTCCTATTCTGTACAGCAGGTTCTTATTTTTTATAGATTTTATATATAATAGTATGTATATGTCAACCCCAATTTCCCAAATTATCCATGCCCTGGACTGTATAAATAGTAAATATCTTTTATTATAAAATGGTATAAAATTATGTCCTTATTTGAAAAAATAATGAAATATTGATAATACAGCCATAAAATGATTTCTCATGCCCCTAATTTACTTCAGTGAGTAAATGACAACCTTTTCCCCTTAGGACAATTCAAGTAGCAAATTGATGGTGTGCAATACATTTCATGGATGAAGAGATAGTATGAGTCATATAAGCACTACTGTCAGAAAAACCTTCCCTGGAGAGTTAATTTATATTCGCTGCACCAATGTTCATATTGCTTTGAGTTGCCAAGTAGACTCTCACATTTTTTCCTCCAATATATTCCACTACCATAAATTCTAAATTAAAACTGATTTCTTAATATGTGCTGATGCTTGTTCATGAAAAGGTATGTTTAGAAAAAAAATCATAGGCAATAGCAAAATTTAATAAAATTAAAATATTATCTCATAATTACATGATATACCATTTCAAGTCAGCAATATATTATGAGATTATTATATTAAAAGGACTCTATCTTCAAATGGCTTTCTCTTAAAATGATTGACAATACAAATTTAAGTTGCTTTTGTAAGTTTGTAAATTATGCCTAGGAAATAAAATATAAGTTTTGGGGGGAAGAAACTAACTCTTAAAGCCGTTACTATTGCAGCAAAGAATGTTTACTAACTCAAATACTAATTGCAATGCTTATACAATAGGCTGGTAACATTAGTAATCATCTCTCATATTTACACAGAACTCTATAGTTTAGAAAGACTTTATGCCTCTTGTTTCAGTTAGTCTTTATTGAAACTTAAGGTACGTGTACACGTTTAACATATATTTCAACATTAAAGTCTTCCTTTTTAAAGAGGAGAAAATGATCGGTCTCTGGTTTCTCTGAGCCTGAAACTACCTCACTATTGTTTCCTGGTTTATATTTTGGAGTTTCATAATACATTTATTTGATTTTCTAAAACAGGAATGATAGGATATAGAAAATAATAATAGCAATGATAATAATAAAAATAATTTTAAAAAATCACTTTAGGTACAATGCTAAGAACTATACAAGAGTTGGCACAATTTCATGTACATTAAAAATCCATGAGATAGATCTAGGGACTATTATTTATTCATTTAATGAATGAGGACTTTGAAACTATGAGAACACAGTTCAAAAATTCATTGCTAATAAACAGAGACGTGTGATTGGAAATTGAGTCCTCCTATTATTAAAAGATTAAATTATTACATTTTATCTGTAAATTATTCAAAATAAAATAATAAAATATAAAATGATAATTGAAATATCCTGAAATTATGTAATATACTTATTAAAGGTAATTTCTTTTAAAATGTGTAATAAGCACACAGGCTTTTCCTTAGGTCAACAGTCTCACAATGCTCACCATGTCAGATCATTATTCTTAGTGCTCAGTTCAACTTGTGCATAATCTAGGATCCATTCCTTGCCAAATTGAAATGACATTAATAGGTCCTTTGTGGCAGCATTCTTATAATTTTAAGGTGCTAACTGCAGCCATGAAATTAAAAGACGCTTAGTCCTTGGAAGGAAAGTTATGACCAACCTAGATAGCATATTCAAAAGCAGAGACATTACTTTGCCAACAAAGGTTCGTCTAGTCAAGCTATAGTTATTCCCGTGGTCATGTATGGATGTGAGAGTTGGACTGTGAAGAAGGCTGAGCGCCGAAGAATTGATGCTTTTGAACTGTGGTGTTGGAGAAGACTCTTGAGAGTCCCTTGGACTGCAAGGAGATCCAACCAGTCCATTCTGAAGGAGATCAGTCCTGG
>NW_011494708.1:11209809-11214348 GCF_000754665.1 Bison bison bison | reverse complement strand
GTGGTGTTGGAGAAGACTCTTGAGAGTCCCTTGGACTGCAAGGAGATCCAACCAGTCCATTCTGAAGGAGATCAGTCCTGGGATTTCTTTGGAAGGAATGATGCTAAAGCTGAAACTCCAGTACTTTGACCACCTCATGGGAAGAGTTGACTCATTGGAAAAGACTGATGCTAGGAGGGATTGGGGTCAGGAGGAGAAGGGGACGACAGAGGATGAGATGGCTGGATGGCATCACTGACTCGATGGACGTGAGTCTCAGTGAACTCCGGGAGTTGGTGATGGACAAGGAGGCCTGGCGTGCTGCGATTCATGGGGTCGCAAAGAGTTGGACACAACTGAGCGACTGATCTGATCTGATCTGAACCGGAGCTTTCTGAGCAACTTAGACTGGGCTTAATTATTCATAAAGCTTTTCAAGGAAAACCTTAGGTTTAAACAACTTCAAAGAAACAAATATTTTATGGAAGTTAGTGTCTCATTCTTGTTTTTATGTAACATTTTTAGACTATTATATAAAATAGACTCTCTTATTCAATTAGTGGTTTAGTTGATCAATAAGTAGGTTGATTTTCCTCATTGTAAATTTTGAAACAACAAAAAAATATGAGACTAAAGTGACATCTTGTCATTGTTGTTGTTCAGTCATTCAGTCATGTCTGACTCTTTGTGACCCCATGGACTGCAGCACGCCAGGCTTCCCTGTCCTTCACCATCTCCTGGAACTTGCTCAAACTCATGTCCATTGAGTTGATGATGCCATCCAACCATCTCATCTTCTCTCATTCCCTTCTCCTCCTGCCTTCAATATTTCCCAGCATTTCCCAGTCTTTTCCAATGAGTCACCTCCTCTCATCAGGTGGCCAAAGTACTGGAGCTTCAGTTTAAGCATCAGTCCTTCCAATGAATATTCAGGACTGATTTCCTTTAGGATTGACTGGTTTGAACTCCTTGCAGTCCAAGGGATTCTCAAGAGTCTTCTCCAACACCACAATTCAAAAGCATCAATTCTTCCATGTTCAGCCATCTTTATGGTCCAACTCTCACATATATACGTGACTTTTGGAAAAACCATAGCTTTGACTATACAGACCTTTGTCAGCAAAGTAATGTCTCTATTTTTTAATGGTTTGTCTAGGTTTTTCATAGCTTTTCTTCCAAAGAGCATGTGTCTTTTAATTTCATGGCTGCAGTCACCATCCAAATTTATTTTGGAGCCCAAGAAAATAAAGTATGTCTCTATTTCCATTGTTTCCCCATCTATTTGCTATGAAGTGATGAGACAGGATGCCATAATCTTTGTTTTTTGAATGTTGAGTTTTAAGCAAGCTTTTTTACTCTCCTTTTTCACTTTCATCAAGAGGCTCTTTAGTTCCTCTTAACTTGTTCATATAACAAGAACAGCTAACTGCTAAATATTAAAAGGCCTAAGAACATATTTTTTCAATAAATTATTTATTTCTTATAACAAGAAATAGTATCTATTATAAAGAATTTCTTATAACAAGAAATAATATCTATTGTAAAGAATTAGAAACCTTTGAAAGATAAATAATTCCAAGCATCCTCCTTAAATACACATGGTAATCAACACAAGATTGTCAGAAGAAATATTAACAACCTCAGATATGCAGATGATACCACTAATGGCAGAAAGCAAAGCAAAGAGGAACTAAAGAACCTGTTGATGAAGGTGAAAGAGGAGAGTGAAAAAGCCAGCTTGAAACTCAACATTAAAAAATCTAAGATCATGGCATCCAGTCCCATCACTTCTTGGCAAATAGAAGGGAAAAAAGTGGAAACAAAAACAGATTTGATTTTATTGGGCTCTGAAAACACTGTGGATGGTGACTGCCACCATGAAATTAAAAGATGATTGCTCCTTGGAAGGAAAGCTATGACAAACCTAAACCATATATTTAAAAAAAGCGGAGACATCACTTTGGATCAAAGGCGTTCAAAGCTATAGTTTTGCCAGTAGTCATGTACAAGTATGAGTGTTGGACCATAAAGAAGACTGAGTACTGAAAAACTGATGCTTTCAAAATGTGGTGCTGGAGAAGACTCCTGAAAGTCCACTGAACTGCAAGGAGATCAAACCGGTCAATTCCAAAGGAAATCAACACTGAATATTCATTGGAAGGACTAAGGCTGAAGCTCCAATACTTTCCCCCTGATGCGAAGAGCTGACTCATTGGAAAAGACTCTGATACTGGGAAAGATTGAAGGCAAAAAAGAAGGGAGTGGCAGAGGATGACATGGTTAGATAGTAACACCTACTCAAAGGAGATGAATTTGAGCAACCTCCTGGAGGTAATGGAGAACAAAAGAGCCTGGCGTGCTATAGTTCACGGAGTCGCAAAAAGTCAGACTTGCCTTAGCGGACTGGAAAGAACAACAAATCAAACCATGTTTGGTTGCCTCTAGTATTTTCTTTGTAATTTAAACAATATAAAACAAATAATAATAATAATAATACTTTTTCTTGTATTTAACTGCATTTTTTACACTAGATTTTCCTACTTTACTAAACTTTTTTCTTTAACAGGTTTCATGCTAGTGTGATTTATGGGTAAGTCATTATTTAGTACTTTTTTTTAACTATTGGGCATTTGAGTTGTTTTCAAAGAACTGTAAAGGCTTAAACATATCTTTTTATTTATTTATACATAATCCACTTCGTAGGCTAAAAATCATGCATTTATGTGTAATATATTTCCAGATTTGCAAGAGGTTGTAGGCTACTGCTAGGATATTCTTTTTTATTTCTTACTTGTAATCATGGAGTGTTCTATTCTCTTAACTGCAATATTACAAGAAAATTAAAAGCTCAAACTTGGTCAGCAACCTAAGTGGTTTTGAGCATTTCTGGTAAGGTGTATTGTACCTTTGCTAAGGTACATCAGATCAGATCAGATCAGATCAGATCAGTCTCTCAGTTGTATCCGAATCTTTGCCACCCCATGAATCACAGCACGCCAGGCCTCCCTGTCCATCACCAACTCCCAGAGTTCACTCAGACTCATGTCCATCGAGTCAGTGATGCCATCCAGCCATCTCACCAACTGTCATCCCTGTCTCCTCCTGCCCCCAATCCCTCCCAGCATCAGTCTTTTCCAATGAGTCAACTCTTCGCATGAGGTGGCCAAAGTACTGGAGTTTCAGCTTTAGCATCATTCCTTCCAAAGAAATCCCAGGGCTGATCTTCAGAATGGACTGGTTGGATCTCCTTGCAGGCCAAGGGACTCTCAAGAGTCTTCTCCAACACCACAGTTCAAAAGCATCAATTCCTCGGCGCTCAGCCTTCTTCACAGTGCAACTCCCACATCCATACATGACCACAGGAAAAAAGATAGCCTTGACTAGACGAACCTTTGTTGGCAAAGTAATGTCTCTGCTTTTGAATATGCTATCTAGGTTGGTCATAACTTTCCTTCCAAGGACTAAGCGTCTTTTAATTTCATGGCTGCAATCACCATCTGTAGTGATTTTGGAGCCCAGAAAAATAAAGTCTGACACTGTTTCCACTGTTCCCCATCTATTTCCCTGAAGTGATGGGACCGGATGCCATGATCTTCGTTTTCTGAATGTTGAGCTTTAAGCCAACTTTTTCACTCTCCACTTTCACTTTCATCTAGAAGCATTTTAGTTCCTCTTCACTTTCTGCCATAAGGGTGGTGTCATCTGCATATCTGAGGTTATTGATATTTCTCCCAGCAATCTTGATTCCAGCTTGTGCTTCTTCCAGTCCAGCGTTTCTCATGATGTACTCTGCATAGAAGTTAAATAAGCAGGGTGACAATATACAGCCTTGACATACTCCTTTTCCTATTTGGAACCAGTCTGTTGTTCCATGTCCAGTTCTAACTGTTGCTTCCTGACCTGCATACAAATCTCAAGAGGCAGATCAGGTGGTCTGGTATTCCCATCTCTTTCAGAATTTTCCACAGTTTATTGTGATCCACACAGTCAAAGGCTTTGGCATAGTCAAAAAAGCAGAAATAGATGTTTTTCTGGAACTCTCTTGCTTTTTCAATGATCCAGCAGATGTTGGCAATTTGATCTCTGGTTCCTCTGCCTTTTTTAAAACCAGCTTGAACATCAGGAAGTTCACGGTTCACATATTGCTGAAGCCTGGCTTGGAGAATTTTGAGCATTACTTTACTAGCGTGTGAGTTGAGTGCAATTGTGCAGTAGTTTGAGCATTCTTTGGCTTTGCCTTTCTTTGGGAATCAAATGAAAACTGACCTTTTCCAGTCCTGTGGCCACTGCTGAGTTTTCCAAATTTGCTGGCATATTGAGTGCAGCACTTTCACAGCATCATCTTTCAGGATTTGAAATAGTTCAACTGGAATTCTATCACCTCCACTAGCTTTGTCCGTAGTGATGCTTTAAGGCCCACTTGACTTCACATTCCAGGATGTCTGGCTCGAGGTCAGTGATCACACCATCGTGATTATCTGGGTCGTGAAGATCTTTTTTGTACAGTTTTTCTGTGTATTCTTGCCATCTCTTCTTAATATCTTCTGCTTCTGTTAGGTC
>NW_011494708.1:11193943-11209709 GCF_000754665.1 Bison bison bison | reverse complement strand
ACCATTTCTGTCCTTTATCGAGCCCATCTTTGCATGAAATATTCCTTTGGTATCTCTGATTTTCTTGAAGAGATCTCTAGTCTTTCCCATTCTGTTGTTTTCCTCTATTTCTTTTCATTGATCGCTGAAGAAGGCTTTCTTATCTCTTCTTGCTCTTCTTTGGAACTCTGCATTCATATGCTTATATCTTTCCTTTTCTCATTTGCTTTTCACTTCTCTTCTTTTCACAGCTATTTGTAAGGCCTCCCCAGACAGCCATTTTGCTTTTTGGCATTTCTTTTTCATGGGGATGGTCTTGATCCCTGTCTCCTGTACAATGTCACGAACCTCATTCCATAGTTCATCAAGCACTCTTTCTATCAGATCTAGGCCCTTAAATCTATTTCTCACTTCCACTGTATAATCATAAAGGATTTGACTTAGGTCATACCTGAATGGTCTAGTGGTTTTCTCTACTTTCTTCAATTTCAGTCTGAATTTGGCAATAAGGATTTCATGGTCTGAGCCACAGTCAGCTCCTGGTCTTGTTTTTGCTGACTGTATAGAGCTTCTCCATCTTTGGTTGCAAAGAATATAATCAATCTGATTTTGGTGTTGACCATCTGGTGATGTCCATGTATAGAGTCTTCTCTTGTGTTGTTGGAAGAGGGTGTTTGTTATGACCAGTGCATTTTCTTGGCAAAACTCTATTAGTCTTTGCCCTGCTTCATTCCGTATTCCAAGGCCAAATTTGCCTGTTACTCCAGGTGTTTCTTGACTTCCTACTTTTGCATTCCAGTCCCCTATAATGAAAAGGTCATCTTTTTTGGGTGTTAGTTCTAAAATGTCTGTAGGTCTTCATAGAACCATTCAACTTCAGCTTCTTCAGCATTACTGGTTGGGGCATAGACTTGGATTACTGTGATATTGAATGGTTTGTCTAGGAAACGAACAGACATCATTCTGTCGTTTTTGAGATTGCATCCAAGTACTGCATTTTGGACTCTTTTGTTGACCATGATGGCTACTCCATTTCTTCTGAGGATTCCTGCCCACAGTAGTAGATATAATGGTCATCTGAGTTAAATTCACCCATTCCAGTCCATTTCAGTTCGCTGATTTCTAGAATGTCAACATTGTGTGGCACATAGATAAGGTGTTTTCATTCTTCATCCTCAGTCTTCATTTTCCCTTCAAAATCATCATGTTTCACTGTCACTTGGCAAATGTTTGCATTACAGAGGGCAAATAGAAATCCTCAAGGTCTCATTGTTGTGACATAGCTCCAATGTATGTGCTGTGCTGAGCTGCAGTGAGTTATTTGTGTAACATTACTGATAGTGAAAATATTTGTTTCTGTTTCAGATATCTCATGATTCAAATTTTGTATGCTGAATTAAATTATTGCATAATATTGTTGGTCTCAGAAATCATTAAATAAAAAAGAAATAAAAAAAGAGAAATATTAAGTAGAAAAAGATAGCAGGGATGGGCATAAAGAATGTTGGGGGATGGGTACAGTTAAAAATAGGGTCATAAGCAAAGGGCCCCCCGAGAAAGTGAAATTTGAATAAAGGGACGGGGCCAGGTGAGGAAGATAAGAAAATATCCGGAGTGGGGAGGAGGAGAGTATTCCAGACACACTGGAGCAACATTAGAAAGAGGAAATCAGTAGATGTCATTTTTCAAACTTTGGCTTTTACTCTAGAAATGATGGAAAATCCTTAGGGGAATTTGAGCAGGAGTTACATGACTTGCCTGCCAGGATCACGTAGATTTTCATTGACTGCATAAATAGATTGAATCAATTGATCAGCTGGTCAAAATAGATGAAGAACTAATTAATTAATTAAGGATAATTAATTAATAGCAAGCCAGTACCAGAACTTAAATCCAGTTCCTATTTTTATCCTGTCAAATTCACTAGTATTTTCTTTTATTCTCCTCTAATACATACCTCTAATTATTCTATTCTAATACATATCTCTCCTCTAATATATATATATATATTCTCAATTCTCTGAGGGAAAAACAAACTAATTTATATTTTATTGTGATATAAATGTACATGCTTTCAAAGCATAAGCATTTACAGACTCAGAGATTTTATCTTTAGAAAAATTCCAACATCTTTTTCAAATAATCTTCCTGAAGATTGCTATTTGCCCTTTAAAAATAGATTTACTTTTATGTAAGGAAAATGCTAGAAATATGTACAGTATGATATAAAGAAAGGGTCGTACAATTCAAAATATAGAAAATCCCCTTGCCTAAGGCTGCCAGAAAACCTCAGTGCCATGGCAGGCTAGAAAACTACCTTTAGAGACTAAGAATTATTGACCCCTATTTCTGAGAAGCAGCATTTAGCTGAACTCTTCTTACCAACTTCATTTCCTAGAATGAACAGAGGCTCTTGTCCTCAACTCTGGATGAACATTATCAAATGAAATGTTATTACTTAAGGTACCTCTTGCAAGCATTGTGTTCGCCTTTATTGGTACTGTAGCTCATATGTGAATCTTTTCATCTGCCCTGTTCATGTCTTGAAGAGGACAATCTAATGTGTTTGTTCTTACTGTACAAGCAACATAAAGCAAGTTTCAGTTCAGTTCCGTCGCTCAGTCATGTCCAACTCTTTGCAAACCCATGAATCGCAGCATGACAGGCCTTCCTGTCCATCACCAACTCCCGGAGTTCACTCAAACTCATGTCCATCAAGTTGGTGATGCCATCCAGCCATCTCATCCTCTGTCATCCCCTTTTCCTATGCCCCCAATCCCTCCCAGCATCAGAGTCTCTTCCAGTGAGTCAACTCTTTGCATGAGGTGGCCAAAGTACCGGAGTTTCAGCTTTAGCATCATTCCTTCCAAAGAACACCCAGGGTTGATCTCCTTTAGAATGGACTGGTTGGATCTCCTTGCAGTCCAAGGGACTCTCAAGAGTCTTCTCTAACACCACTGTTCAAAAGCATCAGTTCTTCTGCACTCACCTTTCTTCACAGTCCTAAGTAAGCATTAAAGCCATGTTTGCTAAGGAAGATATTGGAGGAGGATTTTGAGTCCTATTCACATGCATTATGCTTGCCAGGACATAAGTTGGAGAAGATAAAAGTAAATTCTATTGTTCCTTTATCATTAAAGACAACATGTTTGTCACTGAACATGCAGGGCAAAATGCACTGAAAACTGTTGGGTCATTGCAAATGGAAATATTCCTAAAACAGTAATTCTACCTTTTTGAACAATAACATCATGGATTTTAGCATTGCTTTAAATGGATTTGTAATCCTGTGACTTTTCAGTCTAGATTTTTTCCTGATTACCAATTTCTAAGATCTAAATCTTTGAGGTCCCCAAAATTCATAATACCCAATGTGATGATACTTGGAGATGGGATCTTTGGTAGCTAAACAGGTTAGAAATGTGAAGACCTCATGATGGGATTAGTGTTCTTGTGAAAAAGACTAAGGAATTTTCCCTTGCTCCTATTGTACTGTGAAGAAACAATGAGAACAGTGGTCCCTGAATCAGAAAATAGGTCCTCACCAGTTACTGAATCCATTGGTGCCTTGACCTTGGACTTCCTAGCTTACAGAACATGAAAACTAAAAGTTTATTGCTTAGAGCCACCTGGTCTATCATATTTTGTTATAGCACCACAAGTAGGATGCAAGACTATCAATTTTTATTCATTTATTGTCATTCTTTTATTAAAAATGTTTGTTGAACATGATTATATAAACATTAGGGTAATGAGCTAATCATATATATCTCCTTTATTTTGTTAATGTTATTTTAGTGTTCAGACTAAACCAAACACACACATTATTTTTGGCATTTAAAATCCCATTTGCTTGTGTATATACTGTTTTATAAAGATCTTCCTAAATCAATAATGCCTTATTTTATTCTTTTTACATAATTTTGGATTTTATTTATTAATTTTAAAAGGAATCTTGCATTTTTAAAATGATATTGGTGGTCAAATTTTGCTGTTACTATTAAATTATTTAAAAAGATTATCAAAAGATTATTATAGTCTCCCAAAATGAGATGCAGTGTATCAACTCTATTTTTTTCTCTGCTAGAAGTATTAATACTATATTCAATTGTTTTTTTCCTTTGGATATTTGGTTAAATTTATCAGTAATTTATATGTTGGAATCTATGTCAGATTTTGTAAATGGAATGTGTCCATTTCATTTAAAGATTTATAACTTAGTAACATAAATAGCTTAAAAATAATACCTCATTATTTTCTTTTTAACATATAAAACATCTTAGATTGTGCTTACTATTTTATTTCTGACATGAAGTTCTTAAAGAGGTTTCTTAATTTTCCTTAATTGGTTTTCTGAGACCACTTTCAGTCTTTGGTTTTCTTTTCTGCAAAATAAGAAAATATAGTAATTATTTTGTAGGAATGGTGTAATGATGAAATATTATTTTACATGTTAAAGTTTTAGTATAGTTCTTAGAACTTAGCAAGTTCTCAATATCAGTTACTTGATGACTAATACTTCTATTATTAATTCTTTATATTCTTATAATCTTACTAGGACCTTCTGCAGCATAAGACAAAGAAGAACACACATGAAAAGAATGTAGGATATTGGCACTAGCTGCAAATCAGCAAGAGGATAAGGCCAATTCATAAAGAAGCACAAGTGCCTCAGAAGGTTTTTCTTAGAAACTTCTTCAGCTACTTGACAAATTTTCCACATTGAATCCACAGCCAATGAGATGACAGCAGAGTTTGATGAGTCAAAGAAAGACAACAACTTCACTGTAGGTGGTTAGTGATAAAGATATCTGCATTCCTTCTATTTTTACCCACTATCAAATGATAGGGAACAGAAGTAAGGAAAATGTGTGTTGGGGAAAGGTATTTATTCCTACTTCCAATGATTCAATTCATTCAGAAGTACCTTGCTAGCTTGAGGTAGTAAGAGTGGAAGATGGTTTTTCAATATGATTTAGTCTTAAAAATCAGCCAAACAAAAACAGATAATGGGATTCCTGTCAATAAAAAGTAGTAAAGAGTTACAGAATCTGGTTAAAACTTATTACATGTGAAATGCAGGTGTATATGTGCGTGTATATATATATGTGTGTGTGTGTGTGTGTGTGTGTGTGTGTGTATGTCAGTTCATTTCAGTCACTCAGTTGTGTCCGACTCTGCGACCCCATGAATTGCAGCACACTAGGCCTCCCTGTCCATCACCAACTCCCGGAGTTCACTCAAACTCACATCCATCGAGTCAGTGATGCCATCCAGCCATCTCATCCTCTGTCGTCCCCTTCTCCTCCTGACCCCAATCCCTCCCAGCATCAGAGTCTTTTCCAATGAGTCAACTCTTTGCATGAGGTGGCCAAAGTATTGGAGTTTCAGCTTTAGCATCAGTCCTTCCAAAGAACACCCAGGACTGATCTCCTTTAGAATGGACTGGTTGGATCTCCTTGCAGTCCAAGGGACTCCCAAGAGTCTTCTCCAACACCACAGTTCAAAAGCTTCAATTCTTCAATGCTCAGCTTCCCTTACAGTGCAACTCTCACATCCATACATGACCACAGGAAAAACCACAGCCTTGACTAGATGGACCTTTGTTGGCAAAGTAATGTCTCTGCTTTTGAATATGCTATCTAGGTTGGTCATAACTTTCCTTCCAAGGACTAAGAGTCTTTTAATTTCATGGCTGCAATCACCATCTGCAGTGATTTTGGAGCCCCCCCCCAAAAAACTCTGACACTGCAATAGTGTGGGAGGGAGGGATAAATGTATTAGTTAATGCTATTTGTTGTTAAGAAATTTTAAAATAGTAATGAAAGATGATCATAATTTAATTTCAAAATGATTGCTTCTACCTTTCAAGAAGTGATTGATGTTTCAAATTTGTTCCATATTATGGCTCCCCCTTGTTCTAGGAAACATTTTTTTTTCTAGCCACAAAATATTTATTTTAATCTATTCTCATACATCAAAAAACATACCCTTGTATCAATGGTGTCAACCCAAAGCCCAATGCATTCATTGCCTCCAGCTTAAAATACAGAATTACCATATGATACATGGTCCTTTCCTCTTCAAACTGTTTATATCCTATACTATATTAATTCTCTCTCTTCCTTTCATTTTTACTTAAAAATTGTAAAACTCTGCTTTGTTCACATGGAAATATGTAAAATATGTCTTAAAATAAAAGGAAAAGTCAGTATGCATTATCATACCAACTATACCTTTTAGAGCTATAAGCTCTGTGTATTGTCTTCAAAGTCATGGGAGGTAACAGCTTTAATAAATGTTGTATCATTGTATATAGTAGTTTTATATCTCTTAAGCCTCTAATATATTTCTTTGTCTATTGTCTATTGTCTATTACCAAGTCCATGTTACATATTCTATGAGTTATTTTTATAGCTCTTTCTCACCTATTTCTGTATTAGTTAAATTATGAGAGCAGCAAAACACAAACTCTGTACTTACTTATGTCAGTATAGGGGTATTTTCCACTCACATAAAGAGGAAAATGATGTTTCTGGTCGTTTTCCTGGGCAGTGATTCAGGAACACTGGTTATCCTCCTTTTAAGGCTCTACCATTTCATAATTATAATGGTTTTCAGTGAAATGCCAAGTGAGAAGCACCAATGGGCTATGCTAAAATGACACCCATATTTCCATTCTATGAAAAAGAGGAATCTATTCTCTTGTCTCACCGAGATTCTTGTCTGGTCACTTCCATTTCTCTTTTCCTATCTGTCTATCACCCTCTTACTCAGAATGATTTTCTTGTTTCCTCTGATAGTTTGCATATGACATTGAAGAAGCATAATTCATGAAGAATAAAGTTCCTTTGTTATAATTACCAGATGAATAAAACTGAATTATTGAATAACTCCTATATTTAAACTGCAAGTGTTAACCTAGGTATCTTGAAGGCTGAAAGTGTTTTGATCTGATGGTACCCTTGACTGCAGCATCAGTGGTTATGGGTATGAGGTCAGAAATTTCACCTAGACAAAGGAATTTAAGATCTAAGAAATTAATTATAAATGTTCCCAGCATAGGTAATGTGTACATTGGTTTTCCCTCTAATTTTAGATTTCATATTCCTTTGGCTAGAACTCAGTAATGTGACCACCCATCACAGGATCATGCTTAAAAACAAAGGAAGCAGAGAAATGCAGTTTTTCTATTTGTTCAAGGCAAAGAGAAAGTGTTTAGTAAATTATTAGCTTATCTCTCTCTCAATACACTCACAAGTTAAGTTCTAGATATTTGAGATAAGTTTTGTCCTGATGGCAAAATCATCTAGAAAGCAATTTCTATAAAGGTAGAAATCATACTTGATTTTTATATAATTTCATTCCTAGCATTTAGCATGTGCTATAAACTATGGTAAAAATCATTTATTTATGATTACCCAGTAGGTAGTTGGATATGGACATTTTTTATAATGGTCATTAGTGAAGAACCTTTAAGTGTCTATTACTTGAAATAACTGCTTGAGAGGAAAGGGCTAGGAGTATAAGGCTTTGTAAAAATTAAAAGGATCATGGGATGAAAGACATCATTAAAAGTATGGCATTAAATGGATCACTGATATGGAATTAAGGATTTACCTAGACGATGAAAGATGTTAATAAACAGAGGATGGAAATGAACAGGAAGCATTCTTAAAGGAAACTGGAAGTCTATTTATTCCTTTAGAATTCTGAGTATATACCAATGATTATTCATATTTATGATATTTGTTCATATTGTCATTGCTTTATACACTTTCTTTCAATACAATAACATCTTCAGAAGTCATGACAATTATTTAAAAAATATCATCCCATCATAATGGTTGTTTTAGATCTCTGTATACACTGTGTATTTGAGGAATACCTTTGGCTGACTGAGAATTTTTAAAACCCTCCTTAAAATGAAAACAAACAAACAAAAAGTATGTAAAGATGAAATTAACATCAGCATAAACACTTAAAGAAAGCATTATTTTGATAGTTATTAGTACTATCAATATATTTTGAAAAAAATTTAATTATTAAAAAGTGCAAAAACTGCATTGCACAATGTGAACTTCATAATTTCCTATACTCCAAAGTTCAGGAAATAGGTCTCACTGAAAAGCACAATCACCTACATAGTGCACCACAAAGCATTACAATGAACAAGGATACTGTTATACACAGATTGAAAATGAGTCCCCTTATTAATGGGAGACAAAGTAAGCATTTCACAGCTTTGGGGATTTTTGTAATATCAAGAGTCTAGTATTACGTTTTTGTCATATATATTTTAGTGCATCTTGGCAGAAAACACATTGTTTTATATAGCAAATTCTCTAGAAGACTTGACTTCAACTGAGGTGAAATGAAAAATGTACCTGAAGTTCATAGTGTCTGCCATGTAATTAGTTCCCTTGCTGCTGGCATAGTAGGATGTGAAATTATGGTCCCTACACCTGCTGAATCAGCCTTTTCTAGTCCAATCTTAGTATTATTACTGCTAATCCTTTTCTCTTTCCTTGGCTATTCAGAGTCCCATGAGGCTTCTCAATCAAGAGTCTCAATAAAAGCCTGAGCAGCTCCATATGGCTGTGCTGTAGTGAATGTAGAAAGGGTTATTGGTCAGAACATTCAGGAAAGGAAGACTAATAGGGTTTGTACCTTCAAAGGCTATAATTTCAGTTATAATTAGAAGAAACTACAAAAGTGAGTCTGTTTCCAGTGATATAATGTATTCTGTTTTCGAAGTTTACTCTATAATAGTAGATAAATATCATCAACTGTTGGAGGGAAAAGAAAACACCATAAATCATCCTGACTTTATTTGTATCTTAAGATCTTGCCGGCAACTAAAATCAAGTTCTTAATATAGATGCTTCAAAATTCAAAACCAAAAATTGTTCTAAGTGTTTTGGAAAAATTTTATGGCAACATGGCTCAGGGAAAAGTCACTAGCTGTTAAATATAACAGCCAAGAGTTTGAATTTTGAGACCTATTTGGTATGTGAACTTGAACAAAACAGTTGCTATTTATATCTTTATCTTTCTCACCTGAAAAATAGAGTGTAGTAAATTCAGTATTTTAAATTATTAAAATAATGTGATCTATATAAAACTTTCACATATTCTACTAAGCATATTATAGTTGTTCAACATATGCAACTCTACTCTTTTGGATATTTTAAAGTTCAATAGAGACTAGAAAGTATTCAGTAAAATCTTAGATGCCATCAAATGATTTTTTTTTCAACTTTATGGAAAGGAACTGTTTGTTGCCAGAGTCATTGCTCCCAGGAATGTCTAATTTGGAGGAATCTCATTTCATGGGCATTGATCCCTGCATTGGGTGGCTGCATTTTGGTTCAATTAGAATTGAGGGTCTATTTGATATAAGGCCCAATTCCTTGAATCCTAAGACAAAAACGAAAGTTTGAATTTGAAATGCTGTAATTCTGTTAATTGCAACTTAAAAAGGAAGGTGTTTGAAGACTCTAAAAGACTTGCTTAAGAAAAAGCAAAATTAGAAAAGAGAAATTTTTAAAGCAGCCACTTAAAAAAAAAAAGGAAAAAAGAAGGCAAAAAATAAACATTAAAACATACATGAAACATATCATACTATATTAATAACTTAGAAAGCGATCTTTAAGCAATCAAAGCAATATTTTTGATTTATAACTATCTTTATAATTCTCTGAGGTTTTTGGTTCTAACCTAGGTCTTCCTTCTAAAAAGATTTTTTTCCCACTTAATTTTTGAGTATCTGTTAAATTTGTATTCAATTCACTAATAGGAACCATTTTACTTTCATTTATATTGAAGTTACAGATGGTATTTAAAGGATCAAGAAGCCACTTGGATAATTTCTACTCTCATGGTTTTGACAAATCAGTATATTTTCTGCATTTAATCTCATCATGAGGATCCTACCCTCATCACTTCATCTAAACTAAATTTTCTCTGAAGAATTTGGTCCCATTTCCAAATACCTTACACTGGAGACAGGTAGGGCTTCAATACAGAGATTGGGAAGGACACAGTTAAGTCCATCTTACTCACATAAATATGTTTATAGAAGGTGAGTATAGAGAGTGTTTCATGTAATCCAAAGAAACTGAATTCAGCATACATGCTTCATCTAAATCTGAAAACTGAAAAACAGGAGTCTATTCTCTTGTCTCACCGAGATTCTTGTCTGGTCACTTCCATTTCTCTTTTCCTATCTGTCTATCACCCTCTTACTCAGAATGATTTTCTTGTTTCCTCTGATAGTTTGCATATGACATTGAAGAAGCATAATTCATGAAGAATAAAGTTCCTTTGTTATAATTACCAGATGAATAAAACTGAATTATTGAATAACTCCTATATTTAAACTACAAGTGTTAACCTAGGTATCTTGAAGGCTGAAAGTGTTTGGATCTGATGGTACCCTTGACTGCAGCATCAGTGGTTATGGGTATGAGGTCAGAAATTTCACCTAGACAAAGGAATTTAAGATCTAAGAAATTAATTATAAATGTTCCCAGCATAGGTAATGTGTACATTAGTTTTCCCTCTAATTTTAGATGTGAGAATGAGTCAACCAGCAGAAGGTTAGATCTTCTTGCTGAGATCAGGGCCACACAAGCATGCACATACTGTCAGAACTGAGGTAAAAGTCTTCAAAAGGATTCAGTTTCTATCTAACAAATTCTTAGATTTCTTAGATACATCTTGTCAAATCAACTCATTTCACAGCTGAAGTAACAAGAGATATGAAGTGACTTGCTTGAAATTTAACAACAAAGTAGTGAAGAAGATAAGATTAGTACCAAAATAATGTGACATTGGAAATAACTCTTATTCCAGTACACCATGAGTGATGCTCTTTAAGATGTCTCAAAGTACATGTATATGTGTGTATCCGATTGGATGATTGTGATACACATAACCACACACACACACATATAATTCAGATAGATTAGAGATGAAGATGTTAAAAAAAAAAAAAACCTTTTGCATACTAAACAGAATTTAGAAACTTACTCTTCTCCTGTGTTTGGGAGAGTATTCTACTTATGATGGAAACATTAGAATCATTTGTAATTTTGAGAGAGTTCATTCTTAGGTAGGTTGATAAGAAGTCCAGGGTCCCTTAGGAGGAGGAGGATGAGAATTAGGAGGAAGAGGAGAAAGGGATCTGGGGCTCTCAAGGAGGAGAAAAGGACAAACTTTTTCTCCTTTTCTGCATCTTAGTCACATAAGATGTTTTTTTCTTTAAGCCCAGAGCTAATGATTATACTGGGAAAGAATGAAGGCAGGGAAAGATTGAAGGCAGGAGGAGAAGGGGACAATGGGAGATAAGATGATTGCATGGCATCACCAGCTGGATGGACACGAGTTTCAGCAAGCTCCAGGAGTTGATGGACAGGGAAGCCTGGTGTGCTGGAGTCCATGGGGTTACAAAGAGCTGGACTGAGTGAGTGAACTGAACTGAATGACTACACAACAAAACAAATCATCTTGCTCAAGGATATATTTTTCTTTAAACTTTGTACCAGTGGTTATATAACAACAATGTATTCTGCTTGAGGACATGTTTCTCCTTCTTAAGAACCTCTTGACTAAGCCTGCAGCCTTAAAATATATATTATGGGAGTGGTCTGGTAAGAGCTTTCTATTTTTATTTCTAATTCTGTTATCTTAAAATGTAAATTGTGGGAGTAGGTCTCCTAAGACCTTGACAACCTTGAGACATTCTTCTGATTTATCGTTAATAACCAATTGAAAAAGTACATGGCTCCCTTGCTAAGACTGGCAAGTGGGGTACTCTTCCTCTCCCTTCTGATGTCTATGTCAGAAGCGTTCTCTGTCCTTTTTCACTGTAATAAAACTTCTGCCACACAAAAGCTCTGAGTGATCAAGCCTGGTCCCCTATCCTGAAGCTAAATCTTCTTCGGAGATCATGAATCACATCTGAAGTCATAGTGCAGGAAGGTTTTCCTTAAAGAAAGAAGAGGAAGAAGGTAAGTTTACTTCGAGTTTGATCATTCATTTCCTGAAGAAGTCAGACATAAAATAGCAAAAGTTAATTTAATACACTCTCTGATCTATTTTCAGGCAAAAAGTGTCAGGCAAAGTGAGAAAAAAAAAAATAATTCAGACCAACTTGTCTTTCTGCCTGAGGGATTGGGTTTGAGGAAACCAGCTGAGAATATATTTTTCTACATATAATTCTTTGGGAAATGAACAGGAATAAAGAAAAGGCAGGGATTACTCAATGGGAGTTTTACTGCAACCTGATAGAAGCCCAGAATTCAAATTAAGTACTTGTTTGGAAGTGACGTATTGTCCTATTGATCCAGATGTGGGACAAAAAATCATATGCTTCATGGGAACATAAATTCTGGATTAAAACCATTGTCATAAATACCATTCAGGCATTCAGTTAAAAAAAATGCTAAACTTTAGAGGTTGTTTTTACTGGGGGAATAAATATATAATAAATTCAATACTTTCTATTAACTTTATTTAAATTTCAATATGATTTAATTTAAAAGTACTTCTGAGTAAAATTGATACTTTTTTCTATTGAGGTAATATTTCTAATACCTACTATATGGAATTATCAATATTTCCATTTTAGACTCTATAAATGTGTTACTAATAGTCAGGATATTGGCATAAAATAGAATACATAACAAGTGTAATGATCAGATAAATGCTCTGAGAGCAAGTATAAAGGCAGAGTTATTATGAACTTATCTCAAATCCTCAGTTAACTTCCCAGGTGTTGCTAGTGGTAAAGAATCCACCTGTCAATGCAGGAGACGCAAGAGATGTGGGTTCAGTTCCTAGGTCAGAAAGATCTCCTGGAGTAGGAAATGACAACTCCTGTATTCTTGCCTAGAAAATCCCATGGACAGAGGAGCCTGGCGGGTTATAGTCCATGGAGCCAAAGAGAGTCAGACATGATTGAGCAAAGCAATTAAGCACTAAGCAACTTCCTATTGTACCTATGATCATTCTCAAACATTCTGAGTATGATGATGTTGTTGTGATTGTTCAGTGGCTCAGTCATGTCTGACTTTCTGCAACCCCTTGGACTGCTGCCCACCAGTTCCTCTGTCTGTGGGATTTCCCAGGCAAGAATATTGGGGTGGGTTGCCATTTCTTTTTCCAGGGGATCTTCCCAACCCAAGGTTCAAACCTGCATCTCCTGCATTGGCAGGCATATTCTTTACCACTGAGCCACCTGGAAAATATGATAATATTTTATTTTATTTTGAATTTTAAGATATTTTTGTTACCAAAGAATTGCATCATACATTCTTGAATCACTCATTAGCAAAGTAAAATAAATATTTAATGAGTATTTGTCAAATGACAATTCATTTTATATCTTTTCTACCTCATTCATTCATTCAGCGCATAATTTTTGAACTTCTATTATTTGTAAGCCTTGATCTAAAAATCCCAATTCTGTGTATGTTATATTGTTTCCTTCTGTCATTTATGTCTCATAACCTTACTCCCCAGCCTCATTCTTCTGTCTCTCTTTTCTTTGTTTTGCTTGTATAACTTTCTCCCAGTACTTTAACTCATGTTTCATCTGTGTGTAACCTGCAGATAAATTCAACCACTGAGATTCTGTTTTTACTGTATAGGGCTCTAATTTTTTTGTTATTTTTAGGTTTTTGAAGATATTCTCAAGTCGTTATTTTTCTCAACAAATTTAAGTTTTCAAATATTAAAGCCTGGTGTTAGTATACTGGAAATGGAAGAACAGAAGTTCAGTGTATATTAGGAACTGCATCTCTTATGTATTCCCACCTCTTACACCCATACAGAACGCATGATTGCTATAGTCTTTTTTCAGTGAACAGTAGGACTTGGGGAAAAAAAAATGACCTCCCTTCCAATGTCTCTATGTTTGCCCTTTTAATGGCGACCCACTCCAGTACTCTTGCCTGGAAAACCCCGTGGACAGAGGAGCCTGGTAGGCTGCAGTCCATGGGGTCGCAAAGAGTCGGACACGACTGAGCGACTTCACTTTCACTTTTCACTTTCATGCATTGGAGAGGGAAATGGCAACCCACTCCAGTGTTCTTACCTGGAGACTCCCAGGGACGGGGGAGCCTGGTGGGCTGCCGTCTCTGGGGTCGCACAGAGTCGGACGTGACTGAAGCGACTTAGCAGCAGTAGCAGCAGCAACCATGGAGTAGGTATGTGTCAATTATCTAGGTCTCTTGGAGCCAGATTTACACCAAGAAAATAATTTTCACACAAAAGCCAACAAGGTGGTATAAATGATAGCCTCCCACTAATATCTAAGGACAATTTGTGTGAAAAAATTATTTCACCTTCTTTTTAGAGAAGATTCCCTTGGAAAGTCTCCTTATTAAAAATGCTTTCTTTAAACTTAGAATATTAAGCCCCAATTATCTTTTGAATCTGAAGAAGCATTAGTTGGCATGAAATAATTTAAAGAGCAACTATTTTTGCCATAATGTCAACTGAATAAATATTTGCTCTTATTCAATGTACTGAGCTCATCCCCGACCCCAAATTTTTCATCCTGAGGTCATTGCACTACTTCAAATTTCAGGAACCAGGAACCCAGAGAGCAGTTACCATTTTTGTTGCCATTCCCTGGATAAAGTCTTTATCTTTCCCTTTTAGGACACTGAATATTTGTTGCAGGAAAAGAAAGCAATAAAGTCTGAACTCAATTTCTTTTGGGACCAGAGTTGACTCCGTGTTTTTTCCTTGCTTTGATTTTTCAAAGGCTCACTCTCAAGTCATTTTAGGGGTCTCTCTAGAGTTATGGCAACAGGAAATTCAGAAACTTAAGAGACAAACTTCACTTCACACTGGTCACCACTGTTATGCTCGACGTCCAAACCTTCATGACCCTTGCAGACAGAAATTCTGATGTGCTTGGATATAAGCATTTTTGTCTTAATAGAAGATACTATACCTGTCAGAG
Source organism: Bison bison bison (assembly GCF_000754665.1). Classification (NCBI taxonomy): domain Eukaryota; kingdom Metazoa; phylum Chordata; class Mammalia; order Artiodactyla; family Bovidae; genus Bison; species Bison bison. The sequence goes on along the minus strand of NW_011494708.1, from coordinate 11,194,753 downwards.
ATGACACCACATATAGCCTAACATTTCAGGGGCCTGCAGAAATCTAATCTTTTATCTGGGCTCTCAAAAACAACTGAAAGTTATCCTCTGGCATTTTTGCCATTAATCCCATGGCATCCCTCCCACCTCACAAGCAAACAGCTGCATATCTCTCAATTTTTTCTAATGTAACTCCCCTCAAGGAGCCTAATTCTGTGCAGCAATAGTGCTATGAGGTAAGGAAACAGGAGTGTGAGGACTGAAAAACCTGCCTTTCATTATCTTTCTCCAAATCTTTCTCCAAATCTCAAATTTCTTCTGGGATACAAATACAATCTTTTCACAAATCTGACAATTTTTTCATTATATTGAGTTGCTACAAAAAGTTTTCTGTAGTTCACCTTAGTTCTGTTCATACTCACCAACTCTCACCATTAGTTAAATTTTACATGATTTAGATCAGATCAGATCAGTCACTCAGTCATGTCCAACTCTTTGCAACCCCATGAATTGCAGCCCGCCAGGCCTCCCTGTCCATCACCAACTCCTGGAGTTCACTGAGACTCATGTCCATCGAGTCAGTGATGCCATCCAGCCATCTCATCCTCTGTCGTCCCCTTCTCCTCCTGCCCCCAATCCCTCCCAGCATCAGAGTCTTTTCCAATGAGTTAACTCTTTGCATGAGGTGGCCAAAGTATTGGAGTTTCAGCTTTAGCATCAGTCCTTCCAAAGAACACCCAGGACTGATCTCCTTTAGAATGGACTGGTTGGATCTCCTTGCAGTCCAAGGGACTCTCAAGAGTCTTCTCCAACACCACAGTTCAAAAGCTT
>NW_011494708.1:11193072-11193843 GCF_000754665.1 Bison bison bison | reverse complement strand
ATGCTCAGCTTCCCTTACAGTCCAACTCTCACATCCATACATGACCACAGGAAAAACCATAGCCTTGACTAGATGAACCTTTGTTGGCAAAGTAATGTCTCTGCTTTTGAATATGCTATCTAGGTTGGTCATAACTTTCCTTCCAAGGACTAAGCGTCTTTTAATTTCATGGCTGCAATCACCATCTGTAGTGATTTTGGAGCCCAGAAAAATAAAGTCTGACACTGTTTCCGCTGTTTCCCCATCTATTTCCCATGAAGTGGTGGGACCGGATGCCATGATCTTCGTTTTCTGAATGTTGAGCTTTAAGCCAACTTTTTCACTCTCCACTTTCACATCAAGAGGCTTTTGAGTTCCTCTTCACTTTCTGCCATAAGTGTGGTGTCATCTGCATATCTAAGGTTGTTGAGATTTCTCCAGGCAATCTTGATTCCAGCTTGTGTTTCTTCCAGTCCAGCGTTTCTCATGATGTACTCTGCATGTAAGTTAAATAAACAGGGTGACAATATACAGCCTTGATGAACTCCTTTTCCTATTTGGAACCAGTCTGTTGTTCCATGTCCAGTTCTAACTGTTGCTTCCTGACCTGCATACAAATTTCTCAAGAGGCAGATCAGGTGTTCTGGTATTCCTATCTCTTTCAGAATTTTCCATAGTTTATTGTGATCCACACAGTCAAAGGCTTTGGCATAGTCAATACAGCAGAAATAGATGCTTTTCTGGAATTCTCTTGCTTTTTTGATGATCCAGCGGATGTTGGCAATTTGGTCT
>NW_011494708.1:11192353-11192972 GCF_000754665.1 Bison bison bison | reverse complement strand
GTTTATTGTGATCCACACAGTCAAAGGCTTTGGCATAGTCAATACAGCAGAAATAGATGCTTTTCTGGAATTCTCTTGCTTTTTTGATGATCCAGCGGATGTTGGCAATTTGGTCTCTGGTTCCTCTGCCTTTTTTAAAACCAGCTTGAACATCAGGAAGTTCATGGTTCACATATTGCTGAAGCCTGGCTTGGAGAATTTTGAGCATTACTTTACATGATTATCAGTGCCATTTATAGACTACTTCCTATGTCCCACTTTATAAGCACTTTTTAAAAATTTCTTTCAATCTTCACAGTAATTCTATGAAATAGATATGATCATTAACTATATTATTTTTAACAATATTTTTATTTTTTAAATTCCATTTTATTTTAATTCCATTATAAAGAAACCAAAAAACCAGAAATATTTAGTAACTTTTCTAAGATTACAAAGCTCATAACTGATAGAGATGGAATCTGTGCTCTTACCTATTGCATTAGTTTGTACTTCTTCATGGTAATTTTTATCAAGTAACTAAGATAAATTTGAATCAAATCCTAAATCAAAGAACGAACAAACCACACTTTTTACTTTGAACCTCTGAATAAATATATATATATATATATATATATAT
>NW_011494708.1:11176202-11192253 GCF_000754665.1 Bison bison bison | reverse complement strand
ATATATTCATTTTGTTTCTGAACTATGATTTAGACCTCCACTGAAACAGTTCAAGCCAGACAGACCAAATATTTCCTAAATTTATAGAGCTGGAATAATATGGTAAACAAACTCAGTCATGTCCGACTCTTTGTGACCCCATGCAAAGCTCCTCTGTCCATGGAAATCTCCAGGCAAGAATACCGGAGTGGGTAGTATTTCCTTCTCCAGAATTTTTCCATCCCAAGGACTGAACCTGGGTCTCCTGCATTGCAGGCAGATTCTTTACCATCTGAGTCACCAGGGAAGCCCCGTAGAGCTGGAATAATAAGCATCAAATTAAACCAATCTTATTTGATCTGAATTTTTGTACCCCTGAGTCCTAAGAAAAAGATTATTCTTAGCTGTATTCCCAGAAAAGTAATTCTCTGGGAGTCTGCCATTCCTAAAGCTGGGAGCCCAGGAGAATCATAAAAAAAGGTTCTTCTCCCCTCTTAAGCTCAAGAGTGGAACCTCTTGCCCTCTGTAAGTTATAACCACAAATACAAACTCATTTTAAGTTCCCCTGTTATTTTTGTTTCTTTAGATATAAGTGCTTATTAAAAGTTTTAAGAACTTTGAACACCAACTCAGAGGCTTTTATGTAAACATTCTATCACTAAGTTTCCCCAGCTGCATATTAAAATCTTTGTGGTCCACAGAGGTATGTCTGTGCTCAGCTGCACTATTAACAACAGTGGCGGATTTTGAGGTTTAATTAAAGAATACTTATCATAGCTGCATGGCATGGGAATGTTGGATGACAAAACCCTGGTGTTAAATTAATTACCTCACCACAGTGGACTCTGTATATGTGGAAAACTTGAACCCAAAGAAACAACTCATTAATCTTCACAAGTTCACCTAAAGTAAAGGAATTATTTTGTGTGTGTTCACAACAAGCCTTCAAGTGGTAAGCTCTGACTGATTTTCCCTCATTTAAGCAATTGTTTAACTGGCAGAAACAAATTAAATCTAAGAAATACTAAGTCTTAACAAATGCAAACATTTTTGGTAAATTCCATTATTTAAATCCCTGTGAAAGATCTTTCCAAAAAAAGGCTAAGTAACAATTTTTAGCTACTATTTTTTCAACACGATGAACCATGCACACACTGAGAAACTTATCCTTTTACTAGCAAACATTTCTAATTTTGATGCCACTATTCCTATTTTGTATATGGAGAAGCCGAAGAACATATTAGTCAAGCAACATGCTTTAACTCACTAAGTTGAAAATGGTAGAATCAGGTTATCGATCCAAGTTCTACTGGTTAACTATTGCCAAGCAAAGAAAACAAGCCAGCAAAGTTTCCAGGAGAAGGAAGATGCAGGGCAAATTGATCGAGTATTAGTGATTAGGTTTTTAAAGTGTTTGTGTTTCGGATGATTTGCTTGTGACTGGAATTTTCTTGGGAATCTCTAACAATGTTGTAAAGTCAGATGGTAAACACAACAAAATGATATTCATTAAAGTTATGCACTGAAAAAAAGCATAATTCAAATTTGATAATTATTATTAATAACATTATCTCTGAATAACTAATAACTGAAGAGGTGAAAATGGCGAGGCAGTATGTTTTGGCAATAAGTCATGCTTTTTCACCTGCATGATGAGTTACAGGAGTTTAACATAGTGGAATCCTCATACAACATGGAAGACAATTCTATTTAGTAGTGTCAGCATGTCCAATTTATACTTATGTTTCACAGCTGATGAATATTCACTTATAACCTTCTTTGGATTAGCATTTTCTTTAGCCACAGTATATAGAATAAAATAGAATACACTATACAGCTCACCAGTATTGGGCTTAAGACATTATTTTTAGCAAGGCTCAAAATCAGGATTGACATGCATCAGGTTTGTTCCAAAATATCCTTAGTTATTGTCAACAAATCCATTCTGGTTGGTCAAAGCTTATCCCTTACCTGATATGAAATATTCACACTTCTACCTCTGAATTTAAATATAATGATTTGGAAAATAGTGTGCCTACAGTGAAGACTCTACATAATAGTGTCCTCTCTAGACTTCTATTATATTATGAAACATATTGTTAGAAATTATGTCTACTTTCCCCACCAGGGCTTCCCTGGTGGCTCAGAGGTTAAAGCATCTGCCTGGAATGCAGGATACCAGGGTTCCATCCCTGGGTTGGGAAGATCTCCTGGAGAAGGAAATGGCAACCCACTCCAGTACTCCTGCCTGAAGAATCCCATGGAGGGAGGAGCCTGGTGGGCTACAGTCCATGGGGCTGAAAAGAGTTGGACACAACTTAGCGACTTCACTTTCTTTCTTTCTTTCTTTCTTCCCCTTCTTATCATACTCTCAGTTCTTTGAGGATAGATAAAACATTTTATCAATGTTGTGTTCTTAGATATATACACACTGCTTTCCATAGAGTACGTGCTCCATAGATATCTTTTGACTGGAAATTAAACTCCTCAAAATTTAAGCCCACCATTACATAGTCTGTAAGGATAATAGTAACTCCGATTCTAAATTTTTTTTTGACTGCAAAATGACAGTCTTCTACTGTTTTTCTTTTTTTATGTGATATAATTTAAGAATATTCTCAGCTTAAGGGACAGTGCCCCTAGGGAAGTAGCAACCTGATGATCAGTTTCCTGTCCTCCATTCATATGCTCCAATAAGCACTCACCAGCAAGCTAACTTTGACCCCATATTCTAATCTCTCTTTGCCATTTGTTTCCATTTTCCTTTGATTCCAAACTTTTGATCATGCTTTGTTTCCAATAAACATCCCATTTGTGACTTTTCAAATCCCTATCCTGTTTAACTGTGGAATTTACACATGAGAATATAAGATCCATAAGGACAGAGCCTTTGCCCATTTCATCGCTGTACATGTGGGAGCTTAGGGGACAAGTGACGTATGTGAAATAGTCAATGAATAATTTATTGCAGGGTATTTGGTTTACTAGTTTTCCTAGTAAAATATTTCTGATATGCCCAAGAAAATAATGTCTCATTGACAAATTCAACCTGAGTCTTTCCAGTCAGGAATGTGCTCCAGACTTTTCACAGCTACAGTTCCCTGCCCTCTATCACCTTCTGTTATTTTGAGACTGACATCCCTCAGTGGATACAACTTCACATCTTTCCCCAGTCATGGACACAGACACTTCCTTCAAATTTATGCCCTAGACATAGAGAACCTCAAGTCGTTAGAGAGACCTTCAAAACTGCCTTTTCACTTTGAATTTTAAAAAATGAATTGTTTCTGTATATTTACTTAGGAAAGGACATGCAGCCTTTATAATAAGAACCATTTTCTTTCAAAATTGTTGGTTCATTAAATATACAGATCTTGCATCCATGGGGCCAATATGTATCACAAAATACCAAGCCACAGTGAAGGCAAAAGTAATTAAAGTTCACAGTCATTGAGATTGTATAGTATGGTGGTGCCTCTGGAGCTAGAGGATAAGACACATTTAATCTCCCTAGAATTTTTTCTCTTGACCTCAAGGCACTTCAAAAAGATACTTAGAAAAAGAAACAGAATTTGGGTAGCTGATATAGCACTTCCCACCTATGCTCGGCACAGACAACTTAGAGCTAGAAGTATCATAGAAATTAGTACAATGTGCAAGATGGAATGTTGCTAAAGAACACAGGAAAAGAAGGACCTATTTGTTTTGCTTTCCCCATGTCTAAATGACTGTATATGAAGAGATATTATTTTTTTAATGTGAAAAATTGATTTTTTTAATAAACTGTGCTACCAGAGGATTTGTTTCTTTTATGGATACTTGGATGTGGCAGAAACTGTTGGTTGTCTCTATATCCATTTTTGTCTCTTTTATTAGTATTAGGTCCCCTGATTTTGGGGGGCTTCCCTCATAGCTCAGATGGTAAAGAATCTGCCTGCATGCAGGAGACCTAGGTTCAATTCCTGGGTTGGGAAGATCCCCTGGAGAAGGAAATGGCAACCAACTCCAGTATTCTTGCCTGGAGAATCCCTGAAGGGCTATAGTCCATGGGGTAGCAAGAGGTGGACACTACTTACAGACTAACCCACCACCCGTGATTTTCATCTAGGCCTGGAAAAAGAGACTACCAGCCTACCTTAAAGAAAACTGTGGCCATGTGACTAACATCTGAGTTGTGGGATTGGAATAGAAATGCAATGTGGCTTCTGAGAAGTATCCTTAATGAGGGGAGATGTGGCCCTCATTGATTTCTTCCAGCTGACAACTTGCATATAATGGTTGGAGCTCAAGCAACAATGTTGACCTAGAATGGAAGCCCTGTAAGATGTGCAATACGACAAGACAGAGCATCACGCTTAAAACCTGCCTTCCAACCTAACTCTGGGCTTCTTTATATAATTGAATCATTGCCACAACCAAGAAAAGCTGAACCCTGAACCCTTGAAGTTCAAAGTGAAGCTGCGGCAGTCTGGACCCTAAGGTCTCTTCAGAAATATGTGTTTCTTTATAAGGTGAACTTGGCTAGTAAGACCAGCATCTTTCTTGCTGAGGTCAAGCTGCAACAACTAGCATCCTGAGGCTCTTTGTTGCTAAGCCCCTTTATTGAAACCCAGGTATTATTTTAGATCCATCCACTTGCTTCAGATGTACACAACCCGTAATAAAACAGAAATCAGCCCATAAATAGAATTTTTATAATTAGTGTCAGGTTGATAAGAAGAAATTCCATATGATTTTAGATTTAGAGCCACAAGCCAAAGACTCAGAAGTTAAAAGTAATCATGTTGTATAACATATAACCAGTAGAATACACAGATTAAAGACCCCCAAGAACAATGCTCACAACATGACCACTAATGCCCAAACTATGGATGGTGGCTACATCTGAAGGAAACCTCAGCCCTTCCACCTGTGTATTGTTTCCCCAGTTACTTACCAATATTCCCAACTAATGTGACAAATGTTGGGGTACAACCCAGCTGAATCACCAGCATATCCCTTTCTTGCATGTTGACAAAGCTCAAAGATATTGATCACCTCTGTTTATCTATGGACCTTTATATACCTACAGAAGTGTTATTCCCAACACTTTTTTTTTTCCAGAAAATAGGCAGATTTACTTATCGAGTCTCAGACAATGCTAGACAATGCTAGGAGATGGGAAAAGAGTAAGACAAACCCAATCTAGATTTAGAAGTAGAAACAAAATATGCAATTATCTCATTTTGCCCAATATAGAGCTTCAAATGTAAAATTGGCTACAGTGAGGGTAGTGATTGAAGAAAATTCTTTGGCACAGCAATCCTCAAACTTTATGTCTCACAACAAAATTTATATACCTAAAGCTCATATTCTTTTACATTTATTTATGTAGACTATACATATTTATACTTACTGGTTTAAAATGAAAACTAAGAACATTTAGAATTATGTATTTATTTTAAAGTAACTACAATAAACTCATTGTGTTAACATCTTTTTTATACAAAGCAACTGCATTTTACAAAACAAACAAACAAAAAAAAAACAGGGAGAAGAGTGATACTGTTGTTGCTTAGTCACTGAATCATGTCCAACTCTCTTATGACCACATGGACTGTAGCCCCACCAGGCTCCTCTGTCCATGGGATTTCCCAGGCAAGAATACTGGAGTGGGTCGCTATTTCCTTCTCCAGGGGATCTTCCTGACCCAGGGATTTAACTTGCATCTCCTGCATTTGCAGGCTGATTCTTTAGCATTGAACCACCAGGGAAGCTCAGTACTCTTTTATACTTTTGCAATTTTGCATCTGGTTCAATAGAAAACAACTGAATTCTCCTATGTGCTTCAGCATTTAATCTGTAATATGTTGTATGGATTGAATATAGGGGGAAATATATTCATATAAATACGTAGTTGAAAAAGAAAGTGATACTGTAATTTCTTTTTGTAGATAACATACTTTTCTGCAATACTACACTAAATAACAATGATATTAAAACAAATTTAATGTTGAGTCTGGAACTCTTATCAATGAGCTTTTCATACTTTTGCCTATTAAAATCTATTGGCCTGTCATGAACTTAGAATGGATCTTGGTGTCCATCATAATTTTGTAATATTATGTCTTGGTCATCTTGAAAGTGTTTGTTCAGTAAGTTTTGCACACCTTTCAAATGTTGGCACATTTCATTATGTAATATTAAAATACCACTTTTATTAATATTGCCACTGACCTCATCAGAAGAATCTTTATGTGTGCAAAGATGTCAAGCTCAAATTGGTTGATACAAAGCTGTAATTGTATCACAAGTAACAAATTCTCAGTCGTTTACTGGAAGTATAGGCTCATTTCATTAATTTTTGATATAATATCTGTCCCATATTCAAGCATAATAATTTGTTAATTTTTTCAAGAAAAATTTTATGAAAGAAACAGCTATCTCAGTTTACAACTCAAGTAATTGTATAGTGATTTTTTTTTTTTTTTTGACAACTATCATACTTAAGTGTGTGGTAAAATTGTTCTTGGAATACTTCCCACTTTATCACCCTGAATATATACATGTACTCAAGGGTTAAGATTTAATCAAAGGAGCAGTTTTAAATAATTCATCAAGCATATTCTTGGCATGTTATTTGTGTGTGTGTGTGTGTGCATGTGTGTATGTGTGTGATGGTAAAGAACACAGTGACAGTTAGTACAGCTTAATGACTATGCTTTGATTTATACTAAGATGCTGGTGAATTTATACATTATTGCTTTTGTCTCATCAGTGTAAATTGCAGCACAGTATAAGAGAATGCTGCTGCTGCTAAGTCACTTCAATCATGTCCGACTCTGTGCGACCCCATAGATGGCAGCCAACCAGGCTCCCCCATCCCTGGGATTCTCCAGGCCAGAACACTGGAGTGGGTTGCCATTTTCTTCTCCAATGCATGAAAGTGAAACGTGAAAGTGAAGTCGCTCACTCGTGTCCGACTCTTAGCGACCCCATGGACTGCAGTCTTCCAGGCTCCTCCGTCCATGGGATTTTCCAGGCAAGAGTACTGGAGTAGGGTGCCATTGCCTTCTGTGGTATAAGAGAATAAAAATAGGCAAAGAGGTTCTTAGTCTAGATATAAAAGGCGAGGGTCGGATGATTTGAGAGAATAGCATTGAAACATGTATGTTATCCTATGCGAAACAGATCACAAGCCCAGGTTTGATGCATGAGACAGGGTGCTCAGGGTTGGTGGACTGGGATGACCCAGAGGGATGGGATGGGGAGGGAGGTAGGAGGGGGGTTCAGGATGGGGAACACATGGACACCCATGGCTAATTCATGTCAATGTATGGCAAAACCACTACAATATTGTAAAGTAATTAGCATCCAATTAAAATAAATAAATTTTAAAATAAAATTTAAAAAAAATGTAACTTCAAGATCATCTGAGCTTCCCTGGTGGCTCAGTAAGTAAAGAACCTGCCTGTCATGGAGGCGATTGCCTGCAATATAGAGGATGCAAGTTTGACATCTGGGTTGGGAAGATCCCTTGGAGAAGGAAATGGCAACACAATCCCGTACTCTTGCCTGGGGAATCCCAAGCACAGAGGACATGACTAAGCTACCAAGCATGAATGCAAGCAAAATCTTCTGAAAGAGCCCTCAGGAATCCAAGAGGACCACATATCACATTTTGAAACCCCTGTTATATAGTACATATTGATGGTGGCTTTGTAAAGAAGACAGCTTGCCTCAAAGTAAAGTAAAAGTTTGAGACACAAGCTGTAACTGTGTTTTTAATCTCAGTTTATCAAAATCCAACAAATCTGGGGACTGAGAATGAGTTTTGCACCTTGAGATGGTGAGTGATTGAGATTCTGGGATAGATTTAGCAGGAAGTGTGGAGAAGAAACTAGCCAAATTTGAAAGTTCAAAGAAAAAAATCAAAGTCCAGAAAAGTACAATCACTTTTCACATTGCTTTAAGCAATCTACTCATTATTTACACGCATCATTGCTTTATATAGAATTTTTTTGTTTTATTTTTTTGCCACAACAATATAGAAAATCACTTCAGTTCAATCATTTAAGAGAGTGTTGTCCACTGGATACTACCGAAATTTAGGCATGTATCAAATGCACTCAACATTTTAAAAAATTTCAGAAGAAAAAATTTTTATGTGAGGGTTTTGTTGATGGGTTTCTTTTATTTCTTCCTTTTGGAATAACAACCAAATTCTATTTCAATATGTCATAGATAGTTATCCATGTCACATAATAGTCATTCTTTCTTTCTTGTGGTTTTCAATTCAGTTGCTCAGTCATGTCCTACTCTTTGTGACCCCATAGAGTGCAGTATGCCAGTCTTCCCTGTCCATCAACAACTCCCGAGGCTTGCTCAAACGCATGTCTATTGAGTCAGTGATGCCATCCAACCATTTCATCCTCTGTCATCCCCTTCTCCTCCTGCCTTCAATCTTTCCCAGCACCAGGGTCTTTTCCAATGACTCAGTTCTTCGTATCGGGTGGACAAAGCATAGATTTTCAGCTTTAGCATCAGTTCTTCCAATGAATATTCAGGACTGATTTCCTTTGATCTCCTTGCAGTTCAAGGGACTCAAGTGTCTTCTCCTGTGTTTCAAAAGCATCAATTCTTCATCACTCAGCTTTCTTTAGAGTCCAACTTCACATCCATATATGACTTTTGGAAAAAACTATAGCTTTGACTAGATGGACCTTTGTTGGCAAAGTAATACCTCTGCTTTTTAATATGCTGTCTAGATTGTCATACCTTTTCTTCCAAAGAGCAAGTACGTTTTAATTTCATGGCTGCAGTCACCATCTGCAGTGATTTTGGAACCCCCCCAAAATAAAGTTTGTCACTGTTTCCATTGTTTCCCCATCTATTTGCCATGAAGTGATGGGACTGGATACCACGGTCTTAGTTTTCTGAATGATGAATTTTAAACCAACTTTTTAACTCTCCTCTTCCTCTTTCTTCGAAAGGCTCTTTAGTTCTTCTTTGCTTTCTGCCATAAGGGTGGTGTCATCTGCATATCTGAGGTTACTGGTATTTCTCCCGGCAATCTTGATTCCAGCTTGTGCTTCATCCAGTCCAGCGTTTCCCATTATATATTCTGCATATAAGTTAAATAAGCAGGGTGACAGTATACAACCTTTACATATTCCTTTCCTGATTTGGAACCAGTCTGCTGTTCCATGTCCAGTTCTAACTGTTGCTTCTTGACCTGCATACAGATTGCTCAGGCGACAGGAAAGGTGGTTTGGTATTCCTGTTTCTTGAAGAATTTTCCACAGTTTATTGTGATTCACATAGTCAAAGGCTTTGGCCTTTGTCTCCCTTTAGTAGTCAGTAAAGCAGAAGTAGATATTCTGGAACTCTCTTGTGGTTTTAGATAAATTTTATAGATATATGTCATTTAAATTGTACAGTTTGGAGGTATATATATACACATACATATATGTGTACATGCATATATATATAGGAGTATATCCAAAAATGGAGAAAACATGAACAGATAGTTTACAATGAAAGAAATACGAATGTTACCGCCCTTCATGTTCAACCTGACTAGTATTTAAGATAAATTTAAAAATCAGTGAATGCTGTTTTCATTTATTTAAACAACTCTTTTAAGTCATAAAATCCTTTTTTAATGAAGAGGAAAACACATGCTCTCTTAAACTGATGCAAGGAATATAAAATTTTACAATCTTTCTGGAGGCAGTGTTGTGAAGTTTGTGATGCATATCAAAAATGTTGATGTATATAGCCATTTGTATATTCCATTAACTACTTCTTCTGCAAATATGTCCATTTAATAGTTCTCCCACAAATATTTATTCCTATGCTATGACTTTGTGATATAAGTACACAAAACCATATTGTCACTGCCCTAATGGATCATAAAGTCCTATATAAAGATAATATGAACATACATAACTATATAATATAAATCATTATGAAGGAGGGTCACATGTTACAATGATGAAGACAAGGAGGGTGGGCTATCTCCTTTCAGAGGGTTTTCAAGGCAGTTCTCAAAGATCCATTTGATGGAAAGGAGCCAGAGTCAGTGAAAAGCCTTGGGAAGATATTCTAAACAGGAGATACTTATGCACAATCTCTAGGATAGAAAAAAGCTTTCAGTTTTTGAGAAAGTAAAACAAAATCAAAATAGAGTGGTTTTCAACTTCTTGTAAGAGAAAAAATAAATGAAACGGTGAAATATAGGCAAAAATGAAAGCAAGTGCAAACCAAGGTAAAGTGCTTGGGTTTTATTCTAAGTGCTGAATGTAAGCTGAAATCTTTCTTCCACTAGGTCTCTTCTTAACTCTGAATTACTTTGTCTCCCTCTAGGAATGAAAATATTCTCTGGCTTTGCTAAGGATTCTTAAGCTGTTTAATTATTCTCTGAAAGATACAGTGCTTTTCAATCACATCACAAGAAGACTGTGCAGAAATTTTCTGCTTTATTCCTTCCCATATTGTGATTTCTCTGTTGATGACACAGCCAGACTATGATGTACCAACAGGCATTTCTATCTATGATCCATTAGTATCACATACCCAGAAATTTATTTTCTTTCATGAATTCATGTAGAGAGAAAAACTGATGTGTACAGAGATGGCATGATTCTGAACAGATCAGAACAAGTTTGTCGCATATTAAATTTGTGATTTTTCTGCTGTGGCGATCACGAGGGCACATCACTCAGAAGGCCATTAGACAAAAGCCGCTGCTCCCTTTAAAAAGCCTCCAGCTTCTGCGCCTTTAGTTCTGCCACGGCATTCACAGCAAAGCCATGCCCAAACAGCTTCCAGCCAATGACTGAGCACCATGGGGCACCGGAGTGTGACCACTCCTGCCTTTGCAGGGCTGCTCTAATGAGAAACCTTGGCACTGCACTCTCAGCTTCTTAGGTGAGACTTTCTCAGAGCTGCACTACAGCCTGAGGCTTCTCTCTATATGAGCCCACTTGCTTCCCATTTTCTTTTCACAGGTGTCAGACCTGACTCAGAAGGTTCTGCCTGCCTATATCTGCCTTTTACCTTCATGGGCATCTTACCCAAGAAATACCTTGAAAAGTACTTTCTTCTTGGCATTTGTTTCTCAGAGAACCTGGGACTTCCCTGGTGGCTCAGATGGTAAAGAATCTGCATGCGATGCGGGAGATCTGGGTTTGATCCCTGGGTCAGGAAGAGCCCCTGGAGAAGGGAAAGGCTACCCACTCCAGTATTATGGCCTGGAGAATTCCATGGACAGAGAAGCCTAGACTCTAGAGAAGGCTAGAGTCCATGGGGTCACAAAGAGTCAGACATGACTAACTAATACATTCTCAGAAGACCCAGTCAAACTTAGCTAACTCCAATGAATATATAAACTAACTGCTAAAATTTGATCCCATTACTCTTTTGATAGATGTGAATACAAGGCAAATGCTTTTATTCCTAACTCTCACCCTATTGTCTTCTTAATGGTATATATGAGTGTTTTGAGTGAAACTTGAGAGAGATTAGCTAAACAGCTATCACTTCTATGATTTGAGAACTCCATTCATTTCTGACAGTTAATTGACACACTTTTCTGACTATGCAAGTACATTGAAAATATATACCATCCTTTTGCATCTCAGCAATTGCTTTTTATTTCCTGATATTGTTATGCCAAGAATTTCTTTGACTTTTTGAATATTAAATAGAATATTTGAGTTTTTGGTAAAAGCTATATTGTATAGTACCATCATATCACAGGGCTTCCTTGATAGTTCAACTGATAAAGAATTGACCTGTAATGCTAGAGACACCAGTTCAATCCCTGGGTCAGGAATATCCCCTGAGGAAGGGATAGGCTGCTCACTGTAGTATCCTTGGGCTTTACTGCTGGCTCAGATGGTAAAGAATCTTCCTGCAATGTGGGAGACCTGAGTTCAATCCCTGGGTTGGGAAGATCCCCTGGAAGAAGGCATGACAACCCACTTCAATATTCTTGTCTGGATAATCCCCATGGACAGAGGAACCTGGTAGGCTACAGTCCATGGGGTCTCAAAAGAGTCAGACACGACTGAGCAACTAAGAACAACACATGTAATATCACAGATTTACTGATCTCTATTATAATGACCATGTTACATTTCTTCCAAATAATCAGAAGGCTAAAAAATTAAAATAAACCGTAGATCATATTACATGCAAAGAACATATTTATTATATAAGCAAAATAAATTTTATTATTATTATTAGGGCTTTGCATGTACCACTTAAGCCCAGTTGTCCAAACAGTAAGACCCACAGAGTCCAACAGTAAGAATTCAACAAGTAATTATTAATGCCAGCCACATTTCTAGGAGATGTAGGAGTGATAAAGGTAAATAATCAAGCTGTAGTCAAAGATGCCTAAAATATAATAGTGGATATGTGTAAAATGAAGGATAGGACCTGGAGAATTCCATGGACAGGGAAGCTTGGCAGCCTACAGTCCATTGGGTCGCAAAGAGTCAGACATGACTGAAGAGACTTAGCAAACAGGGCAGAACAAAAGTAACCACTGTATTTTAAAAATACCTTTAAAGCCCAAATTAAAAATAATCTGAGGATCATGAGGAAGAATCCGTCATGGAACACTATCAGGAGTACAATTTCAGGGAAGTGAATAATCCACATCGCAAGGGATGAGGAAGAAATGCATAAAGAGAAAATGCAGTGACAAACCTCAGATAATTCTCCAGTAAAATATTGGAAAAGGGAAAGTATAAAATGGAGTGCCCACTTGTAATGGAAAGAGAAGTTGGTGAGTATTTTGACCTTTCACTTCCAGGAATTTGCCTAGTCCTTACCCTGACTTCATTTATAGGTACAGTAATAGTTCATAAAGATTAAGTGACTTTCCCAGGTCATACGGCCTGTTTCAGGTTAGGCTGATAATAGAACTTTTGTCTCCCACTTAATCTCAGTGTTTTGTTTTTTTTTTTTTTATACCATGTAGCAGGGCCTAAAACACCACTATACTAACAAGTTGTTATTTTTATTATAATTTTTAGGACCTTGGAAAAATAGAAAGCAATCATAGTTTATCAGATAAGCATCTAGAATCCAACCATTGATATTCCAAAATTAAGCAAAAGTCTAGCTCCCTTTCATTCTGCAATATGCAAGGTGAGCTTTTCCTTCAGCATTGTGTTTCCCATGAATCACCCTATCTTTTCATGTTTCCCTGTTGGACTTGTCACTTGAAGCTGATTCTGTGTTTCTAGAGGCTACACCTGAGGGAGGGATCCAAGTGCCATGGTTTCTTTAAATCCAAATGATAAAGAATATAAAATTCTAGTGTAAAAAAGGGGGAGAGGCAACAGGATCAAAAACAAAAAAATTATGAAGAGGTGATTTTTTCATGTTCTTGCAAGTGCTGATCCCTACACTTTCAGCATGCTCAGTGTAGTTACAATGAAAAGGAGATACTTTTAGAGACTAAATTTGGCTGGTAAAATCTTTGTGAACGCCTCCAACTTTACCTGGGTTTTTGCTTGATTCACACCACATAGGGAAGGTTGTGTAGTCATAAAATTTTCCAAGCTTCTGCCTTCAGTACTTACTGTCATTATTTAAGGTATCCCTGAGGCCACAGAGGCTCCAGTGTCTAGTTCCCAGAAAAGATAAAACACTGGGTGAAAAATTTTTGACTCATTTTTCTCTCTCTTCCTCTGCAAACTGATAGAAAAGAAGAGAGGATTAGAGCTGGGAACAGGGATAAGAACATAAAATAATGAGTTTTGCTAGTCTAGTCTTTCTAGCCTTTAGCCTAACACTGGTCAAATTAGCTTTAGAAACAAATAGTAAACAGGTCGGTGGATTATTTGTTTAAAATACAACTTATTTCAAAGAAAAGGACTTTTAGCTAATTAAGATTTGAGGGTACATTTTTTCAAAGAATGGAGTACATATAGGAAAGTTTAAATATACATTATTTAAAAGAACTAGATAGTTTTTGCTGGAAAAATTCACTGTAAAATTTCACAACTTAAGAGTTGTATTTCATCCGGTTGGCCAGTATTCTTCTAAACTACTGATTCAGTCTACATACAAAGAGAGTTCTTGTAATTTATCTTTTTGACCAAGAAGCAAGCACGGCAAGAATATAGCCATTACTGATAAATGTGTATTCAACAATGCCAGTACACATCTTAGTTGCTGTTTCTATCTCAATATATAATAAATATCTATGTCTACATTATTTTGGATAGAGATCAAATGATTTAAATTCAAAGATGTAAATATCATCCACTCTGGTATTTGTCATAAGACACTAAATTCTTACACTTACGCCATAAACATAATTAGATGGAAAAAATGTTATTTTCAAATACTTTCTTTTAATTTTTTTTATTTTTTATTATGGGAAATTTTATTTTATTATTATTTTTTAATTTAAATTTATTTATTTTAATTAGAGGATAATTACTTTACAATATTATATTGGCTTTCCCATACATCAACATGAAATTTTAACATGAATATCTCAAAATAGTAATAATGATGTAAATTCAAGAGAACTAATTATTTTGAGTTAATTCCTTTATTCTCCATAAGTCAATCCAGTCATAGTGAAAGAAGTGGAATTTGCTTTTGACAGCCATACTCCTATACTAAGGTAAAGATCCTGATAGTGAAAGTCAGTAATCTTAATTTTGTTTGGCTTTATAATTGACAAGGTACAGTTTAACAGGCATGATATATTCTAACCCTTTTAACAGCAGTATATTTTCTTGATGAGGGATCAGAGTTACCTATTGATAGAACCAGGATGCAAACCTGTATTCTGAATCCATGACCTGTATTATTCTCACTATAGCATGCAGAAGGAAATGGAAATAAATTGTGATAACAAATGGAAAGAAGACACAGATTTGCCAAATCTAATTTTAAGCATGAATGAATCATGACTATGGAACAAAAAGGAAGTGGTGATTATGGTGCTGCTGTTGCTGCTAAGTTGTTTCAGTAATGTCTGACTCTGTGCAACCCCATAAATTGCAGCCCACCAGGCTCCCCCGTCCCTGGGATTCTCCAGGAAAGAACACTGGAGTGGGCTGCCATTTCCTTCTCCAATGCATGAAACTTAAAAGTGAAAATGAAGTCACTCAGTCGTGTCCAACTCTTAGCGACCCCATGGACTGCAGCCCACCAGGATCCTCCGTCCATGGGATTTTCCAGCCAAGAGTACTGGAGTGGGTGCCATGGTAGTTATAAGATAGGCAAAATCTGCCTTAGAGGTCCAAAGAGAAAACCTATTCCAATCATAAAGATCATAAAATAATCATTAGAGTTTCAAGTCGAATAGCTCAAAATTCTGATTCCACATCAGGTTTCATGTCTTCATTGCCAATGCAGAGTGATACACAAACACAGGCAAATAAAAATGCTATATTAAAGAAAGAAAAACAATAATTATTGAATACCTAGTATGTTATATATACTAGAACTTTTACACACAAGTGTAGATTTTATCTATATGACAACTTCTAACATTGTTAAAAAATTTACTCTGTATGGTGATCCATCATAGATTCCATTTCTTCACCAAATAATACCATGAGGGTTATTTGCATTAATATACCTTGTATGCTTGAAATGAATATATATTCTGTAGTTTATGGGTGTCGTGTTCTCTCTACATATATCTAGTACATTATAGTTGTCACTTCTGTTGCTTATATTGTTTTTACTGATCTTGTATCATTTAATTATTCAGAGAGTTGTTGATTCATCTCTTTCTCCTTGTAGTTTTCACAGTCTTTGCTTTATATAGTCCAGATTCATTAGTGTTTATATTTTTCTTATGAACTGCATGCTATAATTTTATAGTATGTAGCACTCTAATACTGCTCTCTATTTTAAGATCTAACCTGCTTTAGCTTTTCCTAATGCAATCTAAATAGCATATTAAAAAGCAGAGACATTACTTTGCCAACAAAGGTCCGTCTAGTCAAGGCTATGGTTTTTCCAGTGGTCATGTATGGATGTGAGCATTGGACTGTGAAGAAAGCTGAGCACAGAAGAATTGATGCTTTTGAACTGTGGTGTCTGT
>NW_011494708.1:11165986-11176102 GCF_000754665.1 Bison bison bison | reverse complement strand
AAGCTGAGCACAGAAGAATTGATGCTTTTGAACTGTGGTGTTGGAGAAGACTCTTGAGAGTCCCTTGGACTGCAAGGAGATCCAACCAGTCCATTCTGAAGGAGATCAGCCCTGGGATTTCTTTGGAAGGAATGATGCTAAAGCTGAAACTCCAGTACTTTGGCCACCTCATGGAAGAGTTGACTCATTGGAAAAGACCCTGATGCTCGGAGGGATTGGGGGCAGGAGGAGAAGGGGATGACAGAGGATGAGATGGTTGGATGGCATCACCGACTCGATGGACATGAGTTTGGGTGAACTCCAAGAGTTGGTGATAGACAGGGAGGCCTGGCGTGCTGGGATTCATGGGGTCACAAAGAGTCAGACACGACTAAGCGACTGAACTGAACTGAATGTAATCTGACTTATTTTTTTCATTCTTTTACAACATATATATTTTTATTAGTTTTTTTAGATGTGTTACTTGTATAAACTACATGTTTTACTATTTAAATATAAAAAACTTGGTTTTAACTGATAAATTTACTTCAGGCACATTTAATACAATTACTGCTATAGTTATGTTTATATCTACATATAATTTTAAAATTTTTTCTATTTTTCCAACCTATTCTATGTTTTTTTTTTCTTCTTTTCTCTCTTATTTTTGATAGAGTTGGAAATTTTTAAAGTTTTATTGAATTCATATATATCATACAGAGGGCTTAAAATAATAATTGTAAAGCTTGAAGTACTAATAAAAAACAAGCAAGGTACTAAAAATACAGATCAAAAAGAGAACATTAGCAGCAGCTCAAGAATGCCTTATTGTAAGCTATAACCTTTCTTCTTTCCTTCCTCTACAAGGATAATCACTACACTAACTTCTAGGACTATATATTAGTTTTACCTGTGTTTGAAATTTATACAAATGAAGTCATAGAGAAGGTATTCTTTTGATCTGGTTAATTTCTCTAAATATTATATTTGTGCAATATATTTGTATCAGTTCAGTCAGTTGCTCGGATTATCTGACTCTCTGTCACCCCCATGTTCTGCAGCACACCAGGCTTCTCTGCTCTTCACCAATTCCCAGAGCTTACTCAAACCCATGTCCATCAAGCTGGTGATGCCCTACTTATGTATAATTGTAATCAGCTTAATGTCAAGTTTTATGGAATTCAGTTATACATAAATTTTAACCCTTCTAATGTTTACTGATTTTGGACTTTACATTTTTGGATAATATAAACATTGAACATAAGCAAGAATATTATGAACATCCTTCTACATGGCTTTTGCTGCATAAACACCTGCAGTTTCTAGGGTAGTATTTTTTCACCAAGGGTGATTTTTGTCCTGTCTTTCAGGGGACATTTGGCAATATCTTTTAACCTTATGTATGTAACAAATTGAGGTGGTAGTTACTATTGGCATACAGAGGGTAGAAGACAGGGATGTGGGAACTCATCCATTAGTCACAAGACAACTTCCCAAAACAAGTTATTCTACCCACTATATCAACCATGACATGGATGGAAAATCTGCCTTAGGGTATATACTTATAAAGTCTTGAAACCTAGTGGGTTAAGTCCTCATACATTATTCTTTCAGTTTATCCTGTTTTGTGTTTTAAGGTAAAATTTGAATCAATATTGATTTCCATTTAAAAATTGCTAGAAAAAAAATTGCTAGAAATTTAATAAGAAATGCACTGAATCCATTAATCAGTTTGGGAAATTTTTTTTCAAAAATTGAGTTGTCCAACTTACATCTTAGATTATTTCAGTTATATGTTTTTAACAAACCTCTCAGTATTGTTTTAAAATTTTCTGTGTAAAGGTTTTAATGTTTACAGTTAAATTTATGCCTAAATATTTTCTACTTTTATGATATCGTGATGGTAGCTAATTTAAGTTCTATTTTTAATTTTTTTCTATTGACCTTACATGAAAGGTCTTGCATATCTTTTATAATGTATGTATTAATTCTAATACCTTACTTTTCTTTTGCATTTTTCACAATGTCCTTATGTCATACATGAAAATGAAGGTTTTATGACCTCTTTCTCAATTCACATTTTTTTGATCTTATTGTACTGGCTATACAGCTCAGTAAAATACTTAATAAGCAGTTTTAGGAGTCATAATTCTTTTATTCTTAAATATAACTTCTTTGCTGTACATTATACTATTCATAATTTATCCTTTATTCTCTGTTATTCAACTTTAATATTTTCTTTTGACCTACAGACCAACTAATTCATTCTCTCCTCAACTGTGTGTAGTCTGCTGTTACACTGTCCTTTGAACTCTTATTTCACGTTTGTATATAGTATATTTTACTGTAGAATTTCCATTTGCTTCTTTTTCTTTTTGAATCCAACTCTCCAAAACTTTCATTCTTTTCTGTTAATATTTTTGAAGTCATTGAGCCTAGTTGATGTAAAGTTCACAATTCACTGAATCCCTTTGGGATTCTTTCTGTTCTCCATGGCTTCTCTTTATTTGTGGTTATGTGACTTTTGTCTCCTCTATGCTTAGCTGGTTTTTCTACTGAGTAACCGTCACTGAAAAATGTAACAGTGTAGAGCAAATTTGAGGTTCTGTATGATGATCTCTTCCTTAAAAGTTTAATTAAATTTACTTTTGCCAGCCTGTTTGCCTAAAGGCAATAATCATTTTAATCAAGTAAAGGATTAAGTAATTGGAATCAGAGGGTTAGTCCCTGTGAGGATTGATCTGTTTCCAGTTCTCCCTTATTCCCAGTGTCTAGGCCTCCAGAGAACAATTTAAAATTTAAGTTGTTATTGGGGACTTTGCCCTATAACTGGAATAGCATAATTTTTGTTCTCCTAGCCCTGTCCATAGGAAAATGTTCTATGAATTTCCATGTATCATGAACACTTCTTAAATGGTAGCACTTATTAGAGTTTGTATTAATATTAGTACCAGACACATCATAGGTACTTGTGGCTTACTTCTGTCTAATTAGATAAATACTGTGACATTGACTGCAGAAAATGTAGTCTGCTATTCCCAACTCTTTAAGAATCTTCCACAGTTTGTTGTGATCCATATGGTCAAAGGCTTTAGTGTAGTCAATGAAGCAGAAGTAGGTGTTTTTCTGGAATTCCCTTGCTTTTTCTATGATCCAATGGATATTGGCAATTTGATCTCTGGTTCCTTGCTGCTGCTGCTGCTAAGTCGCTTCAGTCATGTCCAACTCTCTGTGACCCCATAGACGGCAGCCCACTAGGCTCTGCCACCCCTGGGATTCTCCAGGCAAGAACACCGGAGTGGGTTGCCATTTCCTTCTCCAATGCATGAAAGTGAAAAGTGAAAGTGAAGTCGCTCAGTTGTGTCCTACTCTTAGCTCTGGTTCCTTGGCCTCCTCTAAATCCAGCTTGTACATTTGAAAATCCTTGGTTCATGTACTGTTGGAGCCTAGCTTGAAGGATTTTAAGAATTAACTTGCTAGTCTGTGAAATGTGTACAATTGTGTGATAGTTTGAACGTTCTTTGGCATTGGCCTTCTTTGGTATTGGAATGAAAACTGACTTTTTTCAGTCCTGTGTCCACTGCTGAGTTTTCCTAATTTGCTTGCATATTGAATGCAGCACACTAACAATATTATTTTTTTAGTATTTGAAATATCTCAGCTGGAATTCCATCACATTCACTAGCTTTGTTCATAGTAACACTTCCTAAGGCCCACTTGACTTCACTTTGTGAGACTGTGCTGAATATATACAAATATGTTCCCTGAAAAGAGTCTCTCAATAACAGATAAGACTGAATCTCCATTGACAGGCATCACAGACTTCAACTTTGAAAGGCTTGGGGAAGCAGGATGTGACAAAAGGGATGAGGTGGAAGTTGGCTTTTTAACATGTTAAATGTACATAGTTATGTAAATGAACATAGTTATGTGTTAAAAAGCAACATTTTCTCTATTGAGTTCTCAGTGTTCAGAATAGAAACCAGAGCAAATTACAGTTATGTAATGAAGCAAAGATGTTTTTCTCAGCCAGGAAATCATTTGCCTTGTTTTCTTCCCCCATGATGATTCACATCAGAAGAAAAGATGTAAAACTGCTAATATGAAATTAGCCAATTAGAAACAGAATGTTGGAACCCATCAGTTTGTGTGTGTTGTTTCCAGTTGCATTCCTATTTATTTTTAAAAAATATTTTGCCATAGAGAATGCTGTCACTTTTCTCCATTTGATTCAATCTTATAGTACTTCTCAAAAAAAAAAAAAAAAAAAAATCCTATACCTATACCCTAAGCTAGTGGCAAAGCCTTGTCTTTACTCAAACAACAATATAGATCCTTCAGATATTTCAATATTCCCTGTTATGCCAACTTATTTTTCATTATGTTATTTTTACATAGATTTACTTATTTAATTAAAAATAAAAAACATATTTAAAGTTAAAAGATAAGCTGTGATAAAGAGGCCACATTTTTAAAATATACAATTTACAAAAGATCAGTTGCCAAAATATGCTAATAACATGCACTCATACACACACACACACACACACACACACACACACAGTGAAATACTACTTTCCTTATGATTTTTTTAATGGGATGTGTGTGTTAGTTGCTCAGTCATGTCCAACTCTTTGTGACCCCATGGACTGTAGCCCACCAGGCTTCATCGGATTCTCCAAGCAAGAGTACTGGAATGGGTTGTCATTTCCTTCTCCAGGGGACCCATGGATCGAACCCTGGTCTCTTGCATTGCAGGCAGATTCTTTAACATCTGAGTCACCAGACAGTAATGGTAGAAGGTAGCCATATTCTCCTAGTCATCAATAATTGTATATTTAAATGGCATGCATTATTTTATATATTAAATTCCATGTGTAAATATCTATAGAGCTTTAAAGTCTATTTGCTTATATTGATATCATTTTGGTGGCATATGCCCCTTTGGTATAAGCTACCATCCATGTGTAGAGTCACTTTATTTTTTTGATACTGAGATGTCAGTTTGCCCATAAACATTTATGAGCTATTCCTACAAGTAGTTATCTTTATGTTGCAAGGTTGGAACAAATTTTTCTTTTAAGTATTGAATCTAATTCAAGTATGAGCTAGATCATCTTCAAACTAATGGTGTGGTACTTTTACAAAAGCAATATTAATAAATACAGCAAATACTTCTTATCTGTCATAGTCCACTATTTAGGCTATGGATGCTATTGCCATCCTTTTCTCTATTATGTCCTTTAAGAATTTACCACAGTCCACATTCTTCTTTGGCATATTATCAAATCTATATGACTGATTCCTCACATATACCTCACATATTCCTCATATTAAATTCAGCTCCATGTTGCTAACTGCTTTCTATATGTGTCCACCTGGATGAGTGATCGCTACCTCATGATCATATAATTTGAATTAATGTCACCATGCTCCCCACCACCACCAAACAGAACCCAACATTTAATTTTTATGTTTCTAGCAATTCTTCCAAAATTCACTTAAAGGTAGTAAACCTGATTGGCTTACAGTTGTGTGTGAGGCAAAAACCATTATCCAGAAGAGTGTACTATCCATGCCTCTCATAATACAGCTTACAATTTTCCAAAATGCACAATGGAATTTCCTCTTCTTGTTCAGGTAGAACATTGTGTTTGATATAAATAGTGATCATTCACTGACATCAAGATTTGATAAAATTTTCTGTGTCATATATTTGACAATTTTCCCTCTTTTTTACTGCTGTAATTTCTGTAGCCACATGGAAATTATTAGCACCAGCTTGTACTCCTATATTGATCTTTTATTTTTTACATATATTAAACAACATTGAGTGAAATTTTTCTGTGTGCAAGCCTTCTGCCTGTAAGTTAATTTTCTCTTCTTAGCATATCTGATAGTAAATATGAAACAAAGTGTAGAAGATTATTAACTCAAAGATGATTTAGAAGTCATTGAATGTTTCCTTCTGGCAGATTGTGAAAAGATTACACATCTAGGTCTCTTTTGAGAATATAAATCCAGTCATAAAATAAAACCAGAATCACTTTTCCTCTTCTAGAGTTTAGTACAGTGTTATTCTGTCAAAAGAACACACTTGGAAGAAGAAACAGCTAAATTTATGTACTAAAGGGAATTTCACAGTTTATTTCTCTGAGTTTTAAATACTTCAATTTACTATTTTCTTCTCCCTCCCCACCCCCACTCCTGGTGATCACAATCAGTGGAAAACGCCAATAATAATAGAAGCATTTGCACTGCTACAAAATTTAAGTTGAAATTCTTGCCAACAAACACCAGCTGTACTGTGATCCTTCACTGTTGACTCATTTCACTATTCAGCAGCTTCTTTCTCCCTTTCTGTCCTAGCTTGGAAATACGTTGTGAAAATTTCAGATCTCAATACATATTTTAGAGTGCTTTAAAAATCATTCAGTTGCCATGATAAGAAAATTTTAGATAAGCAACAACAGGAAAGGAAAAGAATGTCCTCATCGTATCAGTTTAATTACTTCCACATTGAAAGCACAAGCAGATTCGCATCAAATCTGTTAGAACGATGATCACTCCTGCCAGGCATTATTAAATGGTTGTGCTCACTAACCAACTCCATAAGATGTCGCTGCAGAACAAGCACCTCAGAGCACTGATAAATAGACCAAATGAATCTTTTAAAAAATAGGATTTTGATAAATTGTTTAAAAATCAAGTTTTCTGAGAATTTTTAAAGCTATGGACTTTAAGACCCTTTTTATAAGAAAAACATAACACATTTCCTTCCACTGAGGCCTTATTTGTTCTTCATTTAATGTTTAGACATTTATTTTACAATGAACCTAACAAAACTTATGTTTACTTATTATAAAAAAAGTGTTAATTATTTTGAATATTTTATATTAGGTGAGATAAGTATTTTATAGCAGACTTGCAATCTGTCACCACTTCAATAATTCAGAATTACTTTAGTATTTAAAAATTTTCAAAGCAAGTAGATGGCAAATAAACTGTTACCCGTTTTAGAATCCAGTGTATCTGACTTCATAGACTATACTAGACCAATATGATAGTTGCATGCTGACTAAAAGAAATGTGGAAACCAGAGGCAGAGCACATACAATCTTCACTCCCAGGCTCAAAACATAGGAATTCTGCCATTGTCTAAGACCTAGATCAGATGTCTGACAGGAAATCTTCTGAGCCTCTGAATTCCCATTATACTCTGAGATTTGTTTTTGTCATTTCACATTTTCCACCTTGTACCATGGTTGTCTCTGTGCTTAGCTCTGGTTTCTCAAGCTTCTTGAGAATGGACATCCTGCCTTCTTACTGCTTATAAATGCTAACATAGCAAAACACAATTTAAAAAAAAGTCTTCTGTAAAGGTTTCTGCATGCATTTTAAAATGTTGATTATCTCTACTGACCCTTGTGAGGTTGGTGAGTTAGTTGTAGAATTATGATCATTTTATCAGTTAGTTTGTTCCCCAGGTTACAGAGACGTGACTCAAATTCAGTATTAATTATTATCATTGGTCTTTCCATGAAGCATTCTTATTGGCACAAAGAAGGCACTGAATAAATATCTAAGTCTTCTTATGAATTCATAGACATCAGAAGCAGCCCTTTCCTAAATATGTATGCCTTTTATTTTTTGACACTTTGCTTATTCTATGCTGAGTTATGGATAGCTCTTTTCAGCATCTCATTTCGGGCTCCAACAAACTAACTCTGAAGAATCTCATAGTTTTCCTAGTTTTTCTTCTGTTGAACTCTACTCATCAGGATTCCTAATTATAAACCAAAGAAATACTGTCTGATTAACCTAAGCAATAAACTTATTGAAAGTATACCAGAAAGATCACAAGGAGGGAAAGAAGTTGCTCTAGGTGCAAACAGCTGCAGAATTTCCATGCAGAGCAGTAGTCTTCCCAGGACACTGCCGCTGACCCTGAAGCTTTCTACTGTCATCTCTGGGTTCTCTCTGCCCTTTCTTGGGACTCCTACACATTGCAGTCATTCCAAATAATTGTAAAGGACCCCTACCTTTCAAGTGGTCTCTAAAAATGTAATGTCTTCAGTGGAAGCCTATCCTTGGCTATGCTCCGGTAACATGAAAGGAAGAATGTAGAAGCCAATTCTTTTTACTTTTCCATAGATACTTACAAGAAAAACTTGAGCTTCTGTCTTGAGGACATACACTTCTCAAAGTTCCTGACTGAGAATATATAATAAGAAAAGGCAAACTGAATAAGGACTTACTTGATATAAGAGGTTAAAGAAATGAAATAGGATTTTTTTTTAATAACTATGTGGCTCTCAGGTTAAGTGTCCTGCTAAGACACGTGGCCAGAGGCTTTTTAGCAACTTAGTGATTCTGAAATAAACTTTAAGACTTGAGACTCTATTACATGTTTCACAGTGTCTGTCTGCTATGATGGAGAAATAAAAGTCAATACTGGAATTAATAAAATTTAGAGAAGGCTCATGTCTTACCTCTTAGCCTTCTGAAGACCATCCTGGATCAAATTTTCACACTCTGGATCCATGGCCAAAGCTGCCTACTAATGTGGTTGTGCTTAAACTCTAGCTTCTGGAAGGTATTGTGAAAAGATACTATTCTCTTTTGAAAACGTCTGAATAAGAATTGAAGAATGAGGCACAGACCAGACCCATAACACTGCAATGGACTGAGAATAGAAATTCAAAAATGTATCTTCTTCGACTCTTCTTATATTTGACAGAGATTGACCATTTAGCCTAAAAGCTTTTATGGCCTTTATTTTACACAGTATTCACCTACATATTTATTTGTAGATAATTGTTTACATGTGTTTAAGTTATTTGGAGATTTCTATTATGAAAATAAATAATATTCCTAAATAAAGTATACAAATTAGTTGCAATTTAGAGTTAGTGAGTTCCAAAGGTCAAGCCTTTTCATCAGCACATGATAAGGACAATGGTAGGGCTTTATCATCACTATCCAGAGCTTCAGGTTAAGAAGTCCCCTTCTACCTACTGGGTTAAAAAGGGCTGGCATTCTTACTACAGTTTTAACCAAGTTCCTCAACCCCTTCATGAACTGAACAAAGATGAGCTCAAGAATATACATTATTTCAAACAATTTGTTCAGGCTTCATTTTTCTCACTGGAAAGATATATGGAAAAAAATGCTTTGATGTTACTTCATTTCTAAGATTTTGCTATAAAATTGCCCTGGAGGGAGAAAAAAAAAATCATCGCCTCAGGAAGAAGTGGTAACACACAAATTATGACTTATAGTTTTTGTCTTTTATTTAGAGGTTTTAAATGAATAGCTGATCATTGATTGTATAGATATTCTTCCCCTGAAAGGAGAATATCTTATACCTCTTCCTTTAAACAAAATGGAAAAAGAACATTGTTACATTTTGTTCTTTAAATATAAGACATATTTTTAAAAACTTGAATTTGAGTCACTTAAAATATTGTTCATTTTTCAACATAAAAAAGAAACTATAACCTCATGTTTCCTTAATCAAACTTTTCAACTATTCACTTTTACATATCTCTGTTTTTACCTCACAAGTCATTCTTGCCACTAAAAAAGCCCTGTAAGTTTGCCTTAAGAAGCTTATCTCATTTGAAATGAAATAAAATGTCATAGAGAGATGATATGAATATTAAGCAAAAACTGGTCTTCTAATTGCAGAGGAGAAAAGAAAAACCAGCAAATATATGCATTGAAATTATTAGTGCATGAAGCACAGAGGTGATGCTGATCGGTTGACAGACCTCCAATTTCACACTGCTACAGTGCATTCTTTGGTAAATTTAACGGAAGAAAGAACCAACCAACCAGAAGCAATCTAACACAGTCAAACAAATGTCTGTTTAATAGATGCTGGATCCTTAGAAAACGCTAATCACCATGCCACGTGTTAAGATTTTGCAGAGTCAGGAGTTAACATGATTATTTTTTCTGTGGGTCACCACATGTTGTCCTTGCCATCATCATTGTTTCCTGCAGAAATAAAATGCCTAAGGGTTACCACAGGCTGCTACACAGAGCGTGCCAAATTACACGCTGTATCACACCATCTGCCAAACCACAGATTAGGATGCCGCAGCACTGCAGAAAAAAAAATCTTCTGAAATG
>NW_011494708.1:11164432-11165886 GCF_000754665.1 Bison bison bison | reverse complement strand
CTGAAATGAGTACTTTAGAGAAGACAGGTATGTTCTGATCCACTATCTGGAATTATTTTTATGGAGCCGATGATAAAGAACAAATGACAGGGTGTGGGTGCCAATGGAATCTTAATTAGGAGTAAAATCCAAAAGCCCAACCCTGAAGAGTTTACCAAGTTTTAACGGAAGATAGTCTGGATTCAGCTAGTGGCATTTGTTCTATTCTCATTTTTAATTAGCATCAAGAAGTTTAATTAGAAGCATAGCATATGAGAATCACAGGGATCACAACAGCTAGAAAGGACCAAAGACTTCTCTGGTGCAGCTGCTTCATTTTTCCCAATAAGTCACGGAAGATGTGGGGAAAAGATGACACTGTGAGGGCCTAGCAAAAGCAGACCCCAGATGAAAGCACGCACATTTGTAGACCTGCTTGAAAAATGCACACACACACACACACACATAGAGATCATTTGTTCAACACCTATTTCTTTTACTCAAGGTTTGTCCTTTTTCTGCAGATCATGATACTGTGAATGCTAAGCAAGGAAATTACACAAATGACAAAGATCATTATTAGTGTGCCATGTTTTCTATGTCTTCTCAGAACCTCACCATAAAATATGAGGCAACAAAGTCAATTGATCCTCACCATTTATTTATTCAGTAAATATATTTGAGCAACTTCTATGCCAGTTCAGTTCAGTTCAGTCACTCAGTCGTGTCCGACTCTTCGTGACCCCATGAATTGTAGTATGCCAGGCCTCCCTGTCCATCACCAACTCCTGGAGTTCACCCAGACTCACGTCCATCAAGTCAGTGATGCCATCCAGCCATTTCATTCTCTGTCGTCCCCTTTTCCTCCTGCCCCCAATCCCTCCCAGCATCAGAGTCTTTTCCAATGAGTCAACTCTTCGCATGAGGTGGTCAAAGTACTGGAGTTTCAGTTTCAGCATCATTCCCTCCAAAGAAATCCCAGGGCTGATCTCTTTCAGAATGGACTGGTTGGATCTGTTTGCAGTCCAAGGGACTCTCAGGAATCTTCTCCAACACCACAGTTCAAAAACATCAATTCATTGGGGCTCAGCGTTCTTCACAGTCCAACTCTCACATCCAACATGACCACAGGAAAAACCATAGCCTTGACTAGACAGACCTTTGTTGGCAAAGTAATGTCTCTGCTTTTGAATATGCTATCTAGGTTGGACATAACTTTCCTTCCAAGGAGTAAGCGTCTTTTAATTTCATGGCTGCAGTCACCATCTGCAGTGATTTTGGAGCCCCAAAAAGTAAAGTCTGACACTGTTTCCACTGTTTCCCCATCTATTTCCCATGAAGTGATGGGGCCAGATGCCATGATCTTCATTTTCTGAATGTTGAGCTTTAAGCCAACTTTTTCACTCTCCACTTTCACTTTCATCAAGAAGCTTTTTAGTTCCTCTTCACTTTCTGCCATAAGGTTGGTGTCATCT
>NW_011494708.1:11140048-11164332 GCF_000754665.1 Bison bison bison | reverse complement strand
ATGGCTGCAGTCACCATCTGCAGTGATTTTGGAGCCCCAAAAAGTAAAGTCTGACACTGTTTCCACTGTTTCCCCATCTATTTCCCATGAAGTGATGGGGCCAGATGCCATGATCTTCATTTTCTGAATGTTGAGCTTTAAGCCAACTTTTTCACTCTCCACTTTCACTTTCATCAAGAAGCTTTTTAGTTCCTCTTCACTTTCTGCCATAAGGTTGGTGTCATCTGCATATCTGAGGTTATTGATATTTCTCCCAGCAATCTTGATTCCAGCTTGTGTTTCTTCCAGTCCAGCGTTTCTCATGATGTACTCTGCATATAAGTTAAACAAGTGGGGTGATAATATACAGCCTTGATGTACTCCTTTTCCTATTTGGAACCAGTCTGTTGTTCCATGTCCAGTTCTAACTTCTATGCCAGACACTTGTAAAAGTGAGTTTTAGTTGCTCAGTCTTGTCCCACTCTTTGTTACCCCATAGACTGTAGCCTGCCAGGCTCCTCTGTCCATGGGATTTTCTAGGTAGGAATACTGTAATGGGTAGCCATTCCTTTCTTCAGGGGATCTTTCCAAACCCAGGGACTGAACCCAGGTCTCCTGAATTGCAGGCAGATTCTTTATTCTGAGCCACTAGACAGATACTAAGTAGGAAATAAAATGTGGAGGAGGAAAGAATTAGAATGTTCTGTACCAGAGAAAGAACTTTCAGACTTAGAGATCATCTAGGTACCTGATCCTATGTTCCACTTAAATGTACCAATTAAACTCAGTTCTATAACACATCAGGAAATAAAGCTCCTCCAAGCAACTGTTGACATGACAGTACTAAAAAGTCAATATGGTCTTAGGCAAAGTACACTAATTCAGAAATGAGTTCTGTATTCTAGTCCTAGTGTGGCTAGAGCATTAACAGTGAAAAAAAAGTCATCTGCTAATACCAGTTTATTTGTCTAAAAATAAAGTTGGTTGAATTATACAGTGTTAAGGACTTTTATATCTCCAATATTTACTTTTAAGAACTTGATGTGTTTATACTGAAATGAAGGGAGACAGGCCAAACTGATATGTAAGTGTGTGGGCTTTAAGGAGATACTCCTTGACTTATCAGGATTTTCAGGTTCAAACTCTTGCCTAACTAGTGCTTCTGTCCATATTTGTTATTCTTTACTTTATGAGTATATGCTGAATGGTTTTCTCAGGAATTCTTTGAGTTCAATTTGAAATGTTGGGATTATCCTATTAAGTCAATTTATGCCTTGGATGAGAAGGTATGTAATAGAATTGCTTTCACATAAATGTTTCAAATGGAAAATTAAGTGAATTTGCTAGAATGTCTTTAAATCAGGTAGACAAAAGCCAAACTTGAAAGTAATTCCTCATATATTTCTAATATTTCTAACTTGCATAATAAAATCAAAGATGAAATTGTCTTCTGTAATAAAAAGTAAGAAGTCAATTCAATAGAATTTATTGACAACATGCCATTACTTGGCACTTAACACTGTGATAGAAATAATAATTCTTAAGATCTATGGGGTAGAGATAATTGTTGCTATATATATGGATTTACTATATATAGTATTCTTGCCTGGAGAATCCCGGGGACAGAGGAGCCTAGTGGGCTGCCATCTATGGGGTCGCACAGAGTCGGACACGACTGAAGCGACTTAGCAGCAGCAGCAGGTACCATTCTAAGTTAGATACATGTATTACCTTATTTAATCCTTACAATGTTATGGGTCTGTGATGTTTTCAGTAAATGTTTTTTGAGCAGCATGGTATCATGAAAGACCAAAATACCAGATGATTTGGGAAATTATACTTAATTCATTTGGTTTCATGTAAGCTATTCTCTGGAAATGGGGTGGATTAGTTTTAGAGTATTCAGAGAAAAAATATTTTGTCAATAGTAATGAATTATGTCTTTTATAAATGAACTCATAAGCTGCTTATGCTTAGCTATTATGTTAATTTAAACCTATATTTTTGGTTTACAAGCAAATAATGGTATCAAAGAAGTAAAGTCACATTGAAGAAAAAGTAAAATTTGGATGCATTCTTGTTTTGTAAAAAGAGTTTGTTAGATTTTTGACAACAAAGACAGAGTGTAAAAAAAGAAATGAAAGTTTGTTACTATTAGAAAATTTCTAGGTTAAAGAGTAAGAAAGACGTTTGGAAGCATGAAAATAATTCAGGAAAAAAGTACTGAATAAAAGACTATAGTGAAGACATTAAGAAAAACGTTATGCTCAGGAACAATGCTTGAGTAACTTATATTTTAAAGAAAAACAAACTTAAAAGTACCTATAAGCTAAGCTGCCTGAATTCTAAAGTCTTATGGAAAAAAATAGCATCCATTAAATACAGAGTTGGGCTTCCTCCATGGCTCAGCTGGTAGAGAATCTGCCTGCCAATGTAGGAGATGCAAGAGATGCAAGTTCAATCCCTGAGTCAAGAAGATAGGAAATGGCAACCCGCTCCAGTATTCTTGCCTGGAAAATTCCAGGGACAAAGGAGCCTAGCGGGCTATAGTCCATAGCATCACCAAGAGTCGGACACAATTAAGCATGCACACATTCAAAGTTAACATTACAGTAATAGTAGAAGAGTTTGTTGAAAAATATCTATCACACCAAGAGCACAAAGAAAAGAACTAAAAATATTTTCCCATTAAAATTCTTGTGACATGATGATATAAACAAATAAGAATAGAGGAAAAAAGCAAAGATTAGTGAGGAAACTAAATTGTAAAATATTATAGAATAGGCACATTTTAGCTAGAAATAAAAGGAAATATATAAAATTCTAAAGTATTGTTTAATAGAATATTTTAAGCAGTTTAACACTAAATTTAAAACTCATCGTGAAAGTTGCTCAGTCATGTCCAACTCTTGGCAACCCCATGGACTATAAAGCCTATGGAATTCTCCAGGCCAGAATACTGGAGTGGGTAGCCTTTTCCTTCTCCAGGGTATCTTCCCAACCCAGGGATCGAACCCAGGTCTCCCACATTGCAGGGGAATTCTTTACCAGTTGAGCCACAAGGGAAGCCCCAAACTCCTTCAATATCTTCAAAATTATTATAAACACAGTAAAGGACTTCCCTAATGGCCCAGTGGTTAAGGATATACCTGCTAATGCAGGGGACACGGGTTCAATCCCTGGTCAGGGAAGATTCCACATGCCATGGGGAAACTAAGCCTGCGTGCCACAACTAATGAGTCCGTGCTCTGCAAGTGGCAGCTACTGAAGCCCAAGCACCGTAGAGCCCATGAGCTGCATCAAGACAAGTAACCACAGTAAGAAACTTGTGACTTGCAATTAAAGAATAGCCCCCACTTACCAAAACCAGAAAAAGCTCACTCATAGCAAGAAGACCTAGACCAGCCAAAATAAATACATAAATAAATTAAAAAAAATAAAGTAGAGACTAAATAAATTATGCTAAGCAATAAAAATATAGGTAATTGAATTTGTCAGAAACTTGGATTGCCTATTTTTTCTGAGACCATAAAGACACAGGTTGATTATTAATGTTTCCCAGTATACTGGAAAATTGATTAAAATTGCCAATTATTGGGAATAAATAAATATTAGACAACTCAGATTGTCAGGACAAAATATCATAGACTGGGAGACTTAAATAACAGAAATGTTTTTCTCACATTTCTGGAGACTGGGAAGTCCAAGATCAAGGTGCAGGCAATTTCAATTTCTGTTGAGCCCTTTCTTCCTGACTTATAGATGGCTGCCTTCTTCACTATCTCCAAATGGCACAGAGAGAGACAACTCTGTATCTCTTTCTTTTCTAAGGTCACCAGCCCTATCGAATTAGGGTCTCATCTTCACAACCTCATTTAATTTTTATCACTTCCTCACAGGTCCTATCTCCATAAACAGCAACATTGGTGGTTAGGGCTCCAACATGAATTCTAGGGGGAGAAAATTCAGTCTATAGCAACATAGAAACTTGGAATTGTATCAGATGACTTGATATCATATGCCTGATGCCAATTTTCCCTTTTACCATTAAATCTTTTGATAAATAAGAAAATCAGAAATTATTATTTAATTTTACCTGAAAAATCAGCTGTCTATCAGAAGTAAAAATATTTAGGGAAAACCAAGCTCGCCAACTAGTTCTAAGGGGAATGCTAAAGTAGATCACCAGGCTTCATGGTAGATGAAGAGCAGGTTGGAATAAAACTTTTTGGTGACCACAGCACCTGTGGAAATGCTGCTTTACAGTAATGAAGATAAGATAAATAAATTGATTTTGCCCATAAATGGTGAATCTAACCTTGTTTTCTAAAGACTAAATTTGACCCCAAGAACTAATCAGACAACTTTAAATGAAGCAGACTAAACTGCCCCTGAAAAGGTTCCCTGGGGTCACTTCAGCTAAGAGAAAAAAAATAATCGGTCCAGAGCTCTGGAGGACATGGTTACTTGGACACACAGGAAAGAAATTTAAATTATTCACAAATTCCAACCAGGTCATCTACACACCTTCCTGCAATAATTCAAATTTTCAATTATGTTCCATTTTTTACCCCTGCCCTATTGAAACCAGCTGCCAAAATAGCAGTCACAGTGATTGAAAATGGAAAACAAGTCATGTGCTTTTGGCTTTGACATTTCCAATGACTTCCCATTAAATTCAAACTGTTGAACTTGATTTATGAAGTCTTCCATGAACTGGTATATGCATACCTCCATGAACTTATGTCTTGACATGTTCTTATCAATATTGCTCTGAAAGACACACTGACCTTCTCAGTGTCCTTGAATTTCATCATACTCATTTGCATCACACTCTTTCTTGTTCAGAGATATTTGCAATGGGTTTTCTTTCTTTCTTTCTTTTTAAATGGTCTTCTTTCTGCTTTCTGTGTTTAACTGATGACTTCCTATTAGGCAGATCAGTTCAGTTCAGTCACTTATTCATGTCTGACTCTTTGCGACCCCATGAACTGCAGCACGCCAGGCATCCCTGTCCATCACAAAACTCCCAGAGTTTACCCAAACTCAAGTCCATTGAGTCGGTGATGCCATCCAATCATCTCATCCTCTGTCATCCTCTTCTCCTCCTGCCCTCAATCTTTCCCAGCATCAGGGTCTTTTCAAATGAGTCAGCTCTTCTATTAGAGTGAAGAGGTGGCAAGAATACACAGAAGAACTGTACAAAAAAGATCTTCACAACCTTCACAACCAAAATCTACAACCCAGATAATCCTGATGGTGTGATCACTCACCTAGAGTCAGACATCCTGGAATGTGAAGTCAAGCAGGCCTTAGGAAGCATCACTATGAACAAAGCTAGTGGAGATGATGGAAGTCCAGCTGAGCTATTTCAAATCCTGAAAAATGATGCTGTTAAAGTGTTGCACTCAATATGTCAGCAAATTTGGAAAACTCAGCAGTGGCCATAGGACTGGAAAACGTCAGTTTTCATTCCAATCCCAAAGAAAGGCAATGCCAAAGAATGCTCAAACTATTGTACAATTGCAATCATCACACATGCTAGTAAAGTAATGCTCAAATTCTCCAAGCCAGGCTTTAGCAATATATGAACTGTGAACTTTCAGATGTTGAAGCTAGTTTTAGAAAAGGCAGAGTAATCAGAAATCAAATTGCCAACATCTGCTGGATCATCAAAAAAGCGAGAGAGTTCCAGAAAAACATCTATTTCTGCTTTATTGACTATGCCAAAGCCTTTGACTGTGTGGATCACAATAAATTGTGGAAAATTCTGAAAGAGATGGGAATACCAGACCACCTGACCTGCTTCTTGAGAAACGTCTATGCAGGTCAGGAAGCAACAGTTAGAACTGGACATGGAACAACAGACTGGTTCCAAATAGAAAAAGGAGCACGTCAAGGCTGTATATTGTTACCCTGCTTATTTAACTTATATGCAGCATAAATCATGAGAAACTCTGGGCTGGAGGAAGCACAAGCTGAAATCAAGATTGCTGGGAGAAATACCAATAACCTCAGATATTCAGATAATACCACCCTATGGAAGAAAGTGAAGAAGACCTAAAAAGCCTCTTGATGAAAGTGAAAGAGGAGAGTGAAAAAACATTCAGAAAACTAAGATCATGGCATCTGGTCTCACCGCTTCATGGCAAATAGATGGGGAAACAGTGGAAACAGTGGCTGACTTTATTTTTGGGGGCTCCAAAATCATTGCAGATGGTGATTGCAGCCATGAAATTAAAAGATGCTTACTCCTTGGAAGGAAAGTTATGACCAACCTAGATAGTATATTAAAAAGCAGAGACATTACTTTGCCAACAAGGTCCGTCTAGTCAAGGCTATGGTTTTTCTAGTAGTCATGTATGGATGTAAGAGTTGGACTATGAAGAAAGCTGAGAGCTGAAGAATTGATGCTTTTGAACTGTGGTGTGGAGAAGACTCTTGAGAGTCCTTTGGACTGCAAGGAGATCCATCCAGTTCATCCTATAGGAGATCAGTCCTGAATGTTCATTGGAAGGACTGATGTTGAAGCTGAAACTCCAATACTTTGGCCACCTGGTGCAAATAGCTGACTCATTTGAAAAGACCCTGATGATGGTAAAGATTGAGGGCAGGAGGAGAAGGGGATGACAGAGGATAAGATGGTTGGATGGCATCACCAACTCAATGGACATGAGTTTTGGTAGCCTCCAGGGATTGGTGATGAACAGGGAGGCCTGGTGTGCTGCATTTCATGGTGTCACAAAGAGTCAGACACGACTGAGGAGCTGAACTGAACTGAAAGATTAAAGAATCTTATTTTTCATTTTTTTCAGCTACTGTTTATTTACATATGTTTGTAATCAAATAGGCATAAAATTCTTACCCCAGTTAGCGTTGGACTTTTAAAATTTTCAAATTGTTTCTAGACTGGGCTTTATTCATATATGCAAAAACAAATATGAAGAAAGGGAGAGGAGAATAAACATTTTTGAAATACTGTTTCAGGCTGAGATTTTTGCATATCATGCATCATTTACTCTTTAAAAAATTCTCATGAGTAGGTATTTTTAGCTTTATTTTTTTGCAGATGAAGAAAAGGAGGCTTAGAAAAATAATGTTATGGAATATAGTAACACTAGTCTAATCAAGTCTCAACATTTCCTGTTGACAAGCATTTTGATGGCCTTAGGAGAAATGAGTTAGCAGATTTTCTTAGCCCTTGCTCCAAATCATCTATGTCACAGCAACAGAGATTACTGTAAAGTGTTCACAGATAGCAAAATTGTATCTTTTCAATGTTACAGAAACAATAAATGTCCTAATCTCTCTGGATTACAATGAAAATGTATTAGCTGCCTTTTAGCAAAGGTGGCACTAGTGGTAAAGAACCCACCTGCCAATGTAGGAGATGTAAGAAATCAGTTCCATCCCTGGGTCGGGGGGATCTGCTGGGGGAGGAAATGGCAATCCTCTCCAGTATTCTTGCCTGGAGAATCCCATGGACTGGACAGCTTAGTGGGCTATGGGCCCAAAGAGTCGCAAAGAGTCAGACATGACTGAAAGGACTTCAGTCAGTTCAGTCACTCAGTCGTGTCCGACTCTTTGTGAACCAATGAATCACAGCATGCCAGGCCTCCCTGTCCATCATCAGCTCCCGGAGTTCACTCAAACTCACATCCATCAAGTCAGTGATGCCATCCAGCCATCTCATCCTCTGTCGTCCCCTTTTCCTCCTGCCCCCAATCTCTCCCAGCATCAGAGTCTTTTCCAATGATCAACTCTTCACATGAGGTGACCAAAGTGCTTCATTGCTTTAGCATCATTGCTTCCAAAGAACACTCAGGACTAATCTCCTTTAGAATGGGACTGTTGGATCTCCTTGCAGTCCAAGGGACTCTCAAGAGTCTTCTCCAACACCACAGTTCAAAAGCATCAATTCTTCAGCACTCAGCTTTCTTCATAGTCCAACTCTCACATCCATACATGACCACTGGAAAAACCATAGCCTTGACTAGATGGACTTTTGTTGGCAAAGTAATGTCTCTGCTTTTCAATATGCTATCTAGGTTGGTCATAACCTTCCTTCCAAGGAGTAAGCGTCTTTTAATTTCATGGCTGCAGTCACCATCTACAGTGATTGTGGAGCCCCCCAAAATAAAGTTTGACACTGTTTCCACTGTTTCCCCATCTATTTCCCATGAAGTGATGGGACCAGATGCCATGGTCTTAGTTTTCTGAATGTTGAGCTTTAAGCCAACTTTTTCACTCTCCTCTTTCACCTTGATCAAGAGGCTTTTTTAGTTCCTCTTCACTTTCTGCCATAAGGGTGGTGTCATCTGCATATCTCAGGTTATTGATATTTCTCCTGGCAATCTTGATTCCAGATTGTGCTTTTTCCAGCCCAGCTTTCTCATGATGTACTCTGCATAGAAGTTAAATAAGCAGGGTGACTATACAGCCTTGACGTACGCCTTTTCCTATTTGAAACCAGTCTGTTGTTCCATGTCCAGTTCCAACTGTTGATTCCTGACCTGCATATAGGTTTCTCAAGAGGCAGGTCAGGTGGTCTGGTATTCCCATCTCTTTCAGAATTTTCCACAGTTTATTGTGATCCACATAGTCAAAGGCTTTGGCATAGTCAATAAAGCAGAAATAGATGTTTTTCTGGAACTCTCTTGCTTTTTCAATGATCCAGCGGATGTTGGCAATTTGATCTCTGGTTCCTCTTCCTTTTCTAAAACCAGCTTGAACATCTGGAAGTTCCTGGTTTACCTATTGCTGAAGCCTGGCTTGGAGAATTTGAACATTACTTTACTAGCGTGTGAGATGAGTGCAATTGTGCAGTAGTTTGAGCATTCTTTGGCATTGCCTTTCTTTGGGATTGGAATGAAAACTGACCTTTTCCAGTCCTATGGCCACTGCTGAGTTTTCCAAATTTGCTGGCATATTGAGTGCAGCACTTTCACAGCATCATTTTTCAGGATTTGAAGTAGCTCAGCTGGATTCCATCACCTCCACTAGCTTTGTTCATAGTGATGCTTTCTAAGACCCACTTGACTTCACATTCCAGGATGTCTGGCTCTAGGTCAATGATCACACCATCGTGATTATCTGGGTCATGAAGCTCTTTTTGTACAGTTCTTCTGTGTATTCTTGCCACCTCTTTTAATATCTTCTGCTTCTGTTAGGTCTATACCATTCCTGTCCTTTATTGAGCCCATCTTTGCATGACATGTTCCCTTGTTATCTCTAATTTTCTTGCAGAGATCTCTAGTCTTTCTCATCTGTTGTTTTCCTCTATTTCTAGGACTTAGCACACACCAAAGAAACATGTTTCATAACTATGACAAAGAAACATGTAAAAAAAGACAATAATTGTGATTTCAGACCATTCAAATCAATTGAACATATTTTAGACAAATTTTTGAGAAGATAATAGCTTTTCAGAGCATTTCTCTTATGCCAATCCTAATGGATGATAGAGCTTTCCTGATAGCTCAGTTGGTAAAGAATCTGCCTGCAATGTGGGAGACCTGAGTTTGATCCCTGGGTGGGAAGATCCCCTGGAGAATACTACCCACTCCAGTATTCTGGCCTGCAGAATTCCATGGACTGTATAGTTCATGGGGTCACAAAGAGTCAGGCACGACTGAATGACTTTCACTTTCACAAATCGATGATAAGTAAAAAAGTGGAGTATAGTAAGAAGAGAAAGGTGAGTTTATGCTTCTTTTAATCACTGATGAAATGTTGAAGTTATAGTGATGAGTTACTAAAAGGCTGGAAGGAGAAGAATATGTTGAGCAAGACTTTGAGATCCTCACACCAGGTTGTTAAAATTGCATGCAACACAGAGATGCCAACATCTTTTAATGCCAAAGTGCTAACACATAAATGTGTTATGCACAGAAACAAGGAAGGGGGCCTCTGGAGTGCTGATCACTTACATAAAGGAGAATCTTTTCTCTCATAAGATCAAAGTGGAACGTCCTTTTCTTTTATTCCTAGAGTTGTAATAAGTAGAAAGTTACAAATCATTCTTTCAGTTTCCCAGGTTTTCCAAATAGTAGACAGCACTATGAATATGTCATTAAAACTTAGCTTCTGGGTTTTTAGCACAAGGTTATTCCTATTATATTAACATTACAGCTTGGATTATGAGTCTACTTGGGTTCATCACACTAGTATATCTTATATGATATTACCCATACAATGAATAACATGCCCTTCTTTAACTCTAGAAAAGTTTTTAGACCTTTAATGAAAAACATTTAAAAAAATATGTAACTAATTTTCCATCAACACAGATCATTTGTTGTTTTCTTCAATTATATGCAGTTTCATTTTTATTAAACCTCACTCTCATTCATCACTTGTGACCTATGGTAGAGATAAGTAGGTTGTTCAGTCACTAAGTTGTGTCCAGATCTTTGTGACCCTATGAACTACAGCACACCAGGCTTCCTGTCTTTCACTATCTCCAGATTTTTCTCATGCCCACTGAGTTGATGACTTGAGTATAAGTATATAATTATATAAGTATTGTTATTGTTGTTCAGTTGCCAAGTTGTATCCGACTCTTTGCAACTCCATGGACTGCAGCACTCCAGACTTCCCTGTCCTTCACTATTATCTCCCAGAGTTTAATCAAACTCACGTCCATTGAGTCAGTGATGCCATCCAACCATCTCATCCTCTGTTGCCCTCTTCTCCTCCTGCCCTCAATCTTTCCCAGCATCAGGGTCTTTTCCAAGAGTCAGCTGTTTGCATCAGGTAGCCAAAGTATTGGAGCTTTAGCTTCAATATCAGTCCTTCCAATGAATCAGTTCAGTTCAGTTGTTCAGTCATGTCCAGCTCTTAGCAACCCCATGGACTGGGGCATGCCAGGCCTCCCTGTCCATCACCGACGACTGGAGTTTACCCAAACTCATGTCCATTGAGTTGGTGATGCCATCCAACCATCCAACCCTTGTTTAAGTATATAAACAATTAAAAATAAGGTTATATGTTACAAGTGTAGATAAGAGCTAGAAGTCTTATCCTCTTTAAGAGTATCAAAAGAAGTATCTCTGCCAAAGTGAGTGATTAGAAATGGGGTCAGCAAGGAAGTGGTGTTGGAACTAAACTTAAAAAGTAGGTATGACATAAAATTGCAAGGAAAAAATTTAAAGAGAAACATACAAGTGTGAGTATTACAAAGCACAGGCTTAGAAAGAAAGCTTAGGAAAATGTACATATCAGCCAAATATTGGGCTTTCACTGAAATAAGGGAATAGTGAGAGAGAATGAGATGAATAAGAACTGCAGATTGTGGAGAGCCTAAATTCCTAACTGTATCACTTAACATTAATCTGTATTATGCAGGATTTGAAGCAGGAAAACCACATATTTCTGGATTTCTGTGAGGTCTTTGAGTCCAGAAGTTGATTGGCTAATTATTTCATTCAGTGACAGCAACAATAAAATTATAAATTCTTATATGAGACAGTTATTGAGAGAAACACAAAAAAATGATATGATTCTTGACATCAAGGCAATCACAAGGGGAAAGATGGAAACAACTGCAACAACTACTAAATGTTTCCTAGAAAGAATGAATAGGAAAAGAGACATAATGCAGCTGAGAATACTAACCATAATATAGTCAAGTGGACTCCAGTTTAAGTACAGTAATAAGAACCTATGCTCAGGCTACTACAAGTAAAAGCAAAAGAAGACTGTCAGTGAAAATTCTATGAGAGATCAATTAGCAGATCCTAACAAAGGATAACAAGTGTTAAAAGTGATTAAACGAGTTGCCAGTCCAGGTTCGATGCAGGATACTGGATGCTTGGGGCTAGTGCACTGGGAGGACCCAGAGGGATGGTATGGGGAGGGAGGAGGGAGGAGGGTTCAGGATGGGGAACACATGTATACCTGTGAGATTCATTTTGATATTTGGCAAAACTAATACAATTATGTAAAGTTTAAAAATAAAAAAAAAAAGTGATTATACAATTTTAAACCAGGTGAATGTGCTCCATTTGTCCAAAAACAAATATACTTTGGTGTGGGAAATTTGACAAATTCATTTGAGATTATTGCATAAATGGGGAGAAAATGCTTAGAGATATATACAGAAACAAAAAATTGCAGATCAAGGAAAATAGTTTCATCTACCCATGTAAAACTGGTAGTTGAAGGTGGTAGAGTAGATTAGATAACCAAGGAATAAACTATAGAAAATTAATGAACCATGACCAAGAATAGACAAGATTACACACATGTAGAGGGCAGGAACAAAAAATAAGATTTTGCAAAACATTCAATAAAGAATAATCAAATAAAAAAAGAATAGTCAAATAATAATATTAACTGTCAGTTGAACTAAAGTTTCAAAGAAAAAGGTTGAGAGGAAGGTGATAGGTCATCACCAAATTGAAATCATATAGAGAGAGATCTGGCAAGTTAAAGAAGTGGGAGAAAAAAATAGATATTCATCAACCATTGGA
The DNA here is from genome assembly GCF_000754665.1 of Bison bison bison. NCBI lineage: Eukaryota > Metazoa > Chordata > Mammalia > Artiodactyla > Bovidae > Bison > Bison bison. The sequence goes on along the minus strand of NW_011494708.1, from coordinate 11,151,880 downwards.
AATTTTGATAAAACAACTTTATTGAAGTGAAAGAAGAAAAAAATCTCATTGTAAAATGTTTAGAATAAGTCTACAGTGAGGTTACAGAGACAAATATAGGTCTCCCTTGAAAAATGTGACAGTGAAATGAAGGGGTGACACAAGAAGGAAACTTCAGATTACAACTTGAGTGATATTAAGAGTTTTGATTGAAGAAAGTGTGTTGTTCTGAATACAGAAGATACTTGAACAAATGAGTCATTGTTGAGTAAGGAGCCAATATAGAGGGAAACAAAGACACAGATAATATAGTTGTGCATATGCAGAATTTGTGAATAAAGGGAGCTGACTGTACTAGGCCATTTAATGTAAAAGTCTTAGACATCTGCTGACTGTAATGTACAAGGGTTCCTGAAACTAATGGCCCATGGATACCAAGGGAAGACTGCATGAAAAAACAAGCACAAAACGAAGTCCAAGGGGAGGGAGGAGGGAGGAGGGTTCAGGATGGGGAACGCGGGTATACCTGTGGCAGATTCATTTCGATATTTGGCAAAACTAATACAATATTGTAAAGTTTAAAAATAAAATTTAAAAAAAGAAAAAAAAAGCTCTGGGATTCCTACAGTGAAAGATGCATTTTCAAGTTAGTGAAAAGGAGATAATAAAGCATTGCTGTAAAGTAATGAGGAGGAAGTTGAAATTCTATAAGCAGAATTTAATTACAGTATTGGCTAATTTTATTACTTTCTTAGACAATAAAGTCATGTTAGAAAGCTTAGAGCATGCATGATAAGCAGTGAGGGAAAGAAATAGGAAAACTGTAGTCTAGTGACTAAAATATATTAATATATATATATATATAAAACACATTTCTATTTTAAACATATCTTAATTGAAATAGCGTGTCTCTGCTTCTAAAATATACTTACTGTAAATTAAAACTACTAATTAATCCTAAAAATTGTGTTAGGATGTAATGGTACAGTTTAGGGAATTTAAATAAGCTTCCCAGAAGAATTGTTCTAATGGGAAAAAACTCCAGAAGATTTTCTTAGTCATTGGGTAATATTACATACTTAAAATTCTCTATCTATGTAACTATGAATTTATTTATCTATTTATCTCCATGTATACATATGTGTGAATATGTACACTGATCAAGTCTAAATTATTTGGTTGGAAAATTTACTGCCAGATAATTGTACTGAATGAATATTTAAAATATTGCTGACGATGATGTTACAGAAAATGCTGGGAACACTTTGAAAATTATGCATGTTATTTTTTTTCTATTTATATTTCAGTCTACACACACACAAATAAAAATTTGCATATAAGGATTTTATTTTTAGTGTTTCTATATGAGATACAGCAAAGGCAATGATTTCTTCACAATTTTCTAAACACTGGAGCCTTATTTTTGCCTTTGTTTCCCCTAACTAACACGATCTCTACCCCCACCTCACCCCCCAACTCATCTGCCCTCTCGCCATTCCCCCTCCTCCTTCACATGGAAACTAAGTAGAACATCAGAAATAATGAAAAAATGTTTTGTTGTAGTAGGAGTAGTGTTAGTTGCTCAGACGTGGCTGACTCTTCACAACCCCAGGGACTATAGCCCGCCAGGTTCCTCTGTCCATGGGATTCTCCAGTGGAGAATTGAGTAGATTGCCATTCTCTTCTCCAGAGGATCTTCCCAACCCAGAGATCGAACCTGGGTCTCCTGCATTGCAGATTCTTTATTGTTTGAGCTACAAGGAAGATCTGTGCTACTGCTAAGTCACTTCAGTTGTGTCCGACTCTGTGTGACCCCATAGACGGAAACCTACCAGGCTCCCCCATCCCTGGGATTCTCCAGGCAAGAACACTGGAGTGGGTTGCCATTTCCTTCTCCAATGCATGAAAGTGAAAAGTGAAAGTGAAGTTGCTCAGTCATATCCCACTCTTAGCGATCCCATGGAATGCAGCCTACCAGGCTGCTCCATCCATGTGATTTTCCAGGCAAGAGTACTGGAGCGGAGTGCCATTGCCTTCTCCAGGAAGATCTGTAGACGTGTTCTCTTTTTAAAGATGAGGCTGAAAGCTTCATATTTGTCTATAAGTGTTTAACATTTACTCTAACTTTTTAATGTCTCCCTATTAAGATATCCAGTTGTCATGAGCTATCCTTTGAATTCTCAACTTAATTTTTGCTCATCAAATTTTGCTTGCCCTATTGTCTTAATCCTTTAATACCTTATTGCTATTATGCTTATTAGATGTACTCAGTCACTCAGTCATGTCCAATTCTTTACGACTCCATAAACTATAGCCTGCCAGGCTCCTCTGTCTATGGAATTCTCTAGGCAAAATTACTGGAGTGGTTACCCTTCCCTACTAAAGAGGATCTTCCTGACATAGAGGTTGAACACACAACTCTTGAGTCTCCTGTATTGGCAGGCAGATTCTTTATCACAAGCATCAGCTAGGAAGCTCATGTTCATTAGATAATCAAGTAATAAACTGATATAAAACATTAGCATATTTTTATTGGGTGTTTTAAAAGACAAAAGAGTCATATACATCTATGTATTAATTTATTTATTCATTAATTCCAAAGCACTAATTTAGCTCCTATTATGTGCCAGAATTTGTATAGTATTTAATGGCAACCATCACAAAAATTTTCTGCTGTATAATGGAAACTTTAAGGACCCAGACTGAAACACCAGTTAGAACATATAAGCAGATGGCTACATTTTTTTCCTCCTAGCATTAGCTTTGCCAAGATTGACTAAAATGTCCTATTCTGATCACTGCATGGTGCTCAGTATCAAAACCTACTGTGATCTGCTGGTCCAAGTGGTTTTCACAGGATTCTAATATGTTGCTGTGTTCTACTAGGCCCAGATATTTTTATTTAATATGTATCTAGGTGGTTGAGTATTTACACAAGCTAGATAATTTGGTAACCCTCTGCCAGCCCTCTTCCCATCACTTATGACTCAAAATGCCAAGATCCCACTCTCTGTGGGACATAAAATGACCATCCTAGACTCAAAATCAGAGCTCACGATCTAGAAGACTTCTAAAATAGTATGAAGTACAGCTGACCCTTGGACAATGAGGGTTTGAATTGCATGAGTCCACTTACATGTGATTTTTTTCAGTAACTATGTACTACACCATCTGTAGTGGTTAAATATGCAGATGCAAAACAGCAGATATGGAAGGATAACTATAAAGTTATATGCAAATATTCTACTTAGCAGGGTTGGTGCCCCAATCTCAGCAGTGTTCAAGGGTCAGCTGTATATTTAGATGAAATTACTGCCTCTGTGCTGCAACAATATACCCATCTTTATTTATTTATTTACCTTGGGTATTTACATTCAACTGTGACAACAGTTCAGCAGTACACCCAAACAATGATACACTGCTTAATCAGTAACTAAATATCTTATAAAAATTATTCTGATAGCAAGATACTTCCATATTTTATGGTTAAAGTATTACTTAATTAATATTCATTTATAATGGGTTTTCACATGGCAATTATCTGAGAAGTTTATGAATAAATTACTTAACAATTAAAGCAACTGCTTTAATTAGGAGTATGCTAATATATTTACTAAAATTTTAAAAATCTGAATTCCTAAGTATTTGAACCAAAAACCCTCAATAAAAGTCAATGATATTCAATTTACTTATAATATGCAATTTATTACATATAAATAGAAACAAGTATCAAACATATTATATGGATAATTATTTCATCTACCCTGATCCACTTGAATAATAATTTGGTATCATAACCTTAGTAATGTGGGGATGACTATACTAATATAAATAGATATTCAGACAAATTGTCTAGTGTAGTATACTTAACATGGCTCTATAAAGGGGTTAACAAAAAATAAAAAATCTAAGTCCTAGCCATTTTGATTACATATAATGAAGCTGAAACAATATAGGATAAATTGCCTTTTCATGATACCTCACTGTGCTTCAGATCATTTTACTGTCAAGTAGGCATAATCAGGCACTCTGTCTATCAGATCTAGTCCCTTAAATCTATTCCCATGGAAAAGGAATGCAAAAAAGCAAAATGGCTGTCTGGGGAGGCCATACAAAGAGCTGTGAATAAAAGAGAAGCCAAAAGCAAAGGAGAAAAGGAAAGATATAAGCATCTGAATGCAGAGTTCCAAAGAATAGCAAGAAGAGACAAGAAAGCCTTCCTTGGTGATCAATGCAAAGGAATAAAGGAAAACAACAGAATGAGAAACAACAAAGGAGAAAATGAAAGATATACCCATTTGAATGCAGAGTTCCAAGGAATAGCAAGGAGAGATAAGAAAGCCTTTCTCAGTGATCAATGCAAAGAAATAGAGGAAAATAATAGAATGAGAAAGACTAGAGATCTCTTCAAGAAAATTAGAGATACCAAGGGAATATTTCATGCAAAGATGGGCGCAAAAAAGGACAGAAATGGTATGGACCTAACAGAAGCAGAAGATATTAAGAAGAGGTGGCAAGAATACACAGAACTGTACAAAAAAGATCTTCACGACCCAGATAATCATGATGGTATGATCACTGACTTAGAGCCAGACATCCTGGAATGTGAAGTCAAGTGGGCCTTAGAAATTATCACTATGAACAAAGCTAGTGGAGGTGATGGAATTCCAGCTGAGCTATTTCAAATCCTGAAAGATGATGCTATGAAAGTGCTGCACTCAATATGCCAGCAAATGTGGAAAACTCAGCAGTGGCCACAGGACTGGAGAAGGTCAGTTTTCATTCCAATCCCAAAGAAAGCCAATGCCAAAGAATGCTCACACTCCCACACAACTGCACTCATCCCACACACTAGTAAAGTAATGCTCAAAATTCTGCAAGCCAGGCTACAGCAATACGTGAATCAGGAACTTCCAGATGTTCAAGCTGGTTTTAGAAAAGGCAGAGGAACCAGAGATCAAATTGCCAACATCCACTGGATCATCGAAAAAGCAAGAGAGTTTCAGAAAAACATCTATTTCTGCTTTATTGACTATGCCAAAGCCTTTGACTGTGTGGATCACAATAAACTGTGGAAAATTCTGAAAGAGATGGGCATACCAGACCACCTGACCTGCCTTTGAGAAATCTGTATGCAGATCAGGAAGCAACAGTTAGAACTGGACATGGAACAACAGACTGGTTCCAAATAGGACAAGGAGTACGTCAAGGCTGTATATTGTCACCCTGCTTATTTAACTTCTATGCAGAGTACATCATGAGTATGCTGGGCTGGAAGAAACACAAGCTGGAATCAAGATTGCCAGAAAAAATATCAATAACATCAGATATGTAGGATTGGCTTAAAGCTCACCATTCATAAAACTAAGATCATGGCATCTGGTCCCATCACTTGATGGTAAATAGATGGGGAAGCAGTGGAAACAGTGTCAGACTTTATTTTTTTGGGCTCCAATATCACTGCAGATGGTGACTGCAACCATGAAATTAAAAGACGCTTAGTCCTTGGAAGGAAAGTTATGACCAACCTAGATAGCATATTGAAAAGCAGAGACATTACTTTTCCAATATGGTCCATCTAGTCAAGACTATGGTTTTTCCAGTGGTCATCTTTGGATGTTAAATTGTACTGTGAAGAAAGCTGAGCACGGAAGAATTGATGCTTTTGAACTGTGGTGTTGGCGAAGACTCTTGAGAGTCCCTTGGACTTCAAGGAGATCCAACCAGTCCATCCTAAAGGAGATCAGTCCTGGGTGTTCTTTGGAAGGACTGACTAAAGCTGAAACTCCAATACTTTGGCCACCTCATGTGAAGAGTTGACTCATTGGAAAAGACCCTGATGCTGGGAGGGATTGGGGGCAGGAGGAGAAGGGGATGACAAAGGATGAGATGGCTGCATGGCATCACCGACTCGATGGTCATGCGTTTGGGTGAACTCTGGGAGTTGGTGATGGACAGGGAGGCCTAGCATGCTGCGATTCATGGGATCGCAAAAGCCGGACATGACTGAGTGACTGAACTGAACTGAATTGAGGCACAGTCATGGAACCAGAATGGTTCCAAGTTGGGAAAGGAGTACATCAAGGCTGTATATTGTCACCCTGCTTATTTAACTTATATGCAGAGTACATCATGTGAAATGTTGGGCTGGATGAAGCACAAGCTGGAATCAAGATTGCCAGGAGAAATATCAATAACCTCAGATATGCAGATGACACCACCGTCATGGCAGAAAGTAGAGAACTAAAGTGAAAGTCACTCAGTTGTGTTCAACTATTTGCAACCCAATGGACTATACAGTCCATGGAATTCTCCAGGCCAGAATATTGGAGTGTGTAGCCTTTCCCTTCTCTAGGTGATCTCCCAACCCAGGAATCAAACCCAGGTTTCCTGCATTGCAGGCAGATTCTTAACCAGCTGAGCCACAAGGAAAGCCCTAAAGAACCTCTTGACAAAAGTGAAACAGGAGAGTGAAAAAGTTGGCTTAAAACTCAGCATTCAGAAAACTAAGATCATAGCATTTGGTCCCATCACTTCATGGAAAATAGATGGGGAAATAATGGAAACAGTGAGAAACTTTATTTTAGGGGCTCCAAAATCACTGTAGATCATGACTACAGCCATGAAATTAAAAGATGCTTACTTCTTGGAAGAAAAGCTATGACCAATCTAGACAGCATATTGAAAAGCAGAGATATTACTTTGCCAAGAGAAGTCTGTCTAGTCAAAGCTATAGTTTTTACAGTAGTCATGTATTGATGTGAGAATTGGACTATAAAGAAAGCAGAGCAGAGAAGAATTAATGCTTTTGAATTGTAGTATTGGAAAAGACTCTTGAGAGTCCCTTGGACTGGAAGGAGATCCAACCAGTCAATCCTAAAAGACATCAGTCCAGAATATTCAATTGGAAGCACTGATGCTGAAGCTGAAACTCCAATATATTGGTCACCTGATGTGAAGAACTGACTTTTTTGAAAAGACCCTGATGCTGGGAAAGATTGAAGGTGGGAGGAGAAGGGGACAACAGAGGATGAGATGGTTGGATGCCATTACCAATTCAATGGACATGAGTTTGAGTAAGTTCTGGGAGTTGGTGATGGACAGGGAAGCCTGGTGTGCTGTAGTCCATGGGGTTGCAAAGTTTTGGACACATCTGAGCAAGTGAACCGAACTGAATCTTATTTGTAATTTGCATAGACAGAGTAGTTAAATACACATACACTGTATGAATCACATTGTATGTGCTCAGTCACTTAGTTGTAGCCCACCAGGCTCCTCTGTCCATGGGATTTTCCAGGCAAGAATACTGGAGTTGGTTGCCATTTCTTACTACAGGGAATCTTCCCAAACCAGGGATGGAACCCTCGTCTCCTGCATCTCCTGCATTTACAGGTGGATTTACCACTTGTGTCACTTAGGAAGCCCCAAAAATCACACATAAAAATACATATATGTATCCATATACATATAATGATACACTCGTATTTCATATGCATATCAATATCAGTGTCTTAACACAAACTATAGAAATATTTGAATGTCTTCTATATGATCAGCTTATTTTTTTAGCATTTCCTTTTTTTTAAACTGGTAGGTGTGTTACCTTCTTGTCTACAAAATGTATTGTTTTGTAAATGCAGAATTTGACATCTAATTCTCTGCTAGTTAAACCCAATAGAAAAGAATAAGAAAAACTGCTTCCCATATGTGTTGGTTAGCATTCTGCATGGGGCTGTTTTGTTTTCATTTTTTATTCTTCCAGTTTTATTGAGATACGACTGACATACAACTGTGGAAATTTAAGGTATGAAATGAGTGATTTTATATATGTATATATAGTAAAATGATTACCACAATATGTGTAGTTAATATATCCATCACCTTGCATAGTAATCTTTTTTTCTTTTTATTTTGGTTTTGTATTAAGAATTTCTAAGATATACTTTCTTAGCAACTTTCAAATATACAGTAAAGTATTAATACTTTTGGTCACCATGATATACATAAATTCTGAGGATATTTACTTCTTCTTGTGGTCTATATATTCTAAGCTCTTGTTGGCCCTTTCAACAAAATATGAATGGAGAATACAAATAGAAACATCACAATGAAAACTAGGTTAGGGAACTCTGGTAGCTTAAGATTTTAGGAGACACTTGTGGGAAATCAGGTTACCTGAATGAGAATGCATAACAAACCATGATTTCTCTGTGATCCATTCCAGTAATTTTCTCCTAATAAATATTCTAAGGGGCACAGTCCATATATTCATGCTTTTAAACACTGCACTACGCACTCTAAAGGAAAGAGAGTTTAGTCTTTTCACTTTCCAGATGAAAACAGTACTGATAGCTTCATTGTGCTGAAGAAAGTATCAAAGACATCAATTCAAAACTTGAAAACTTTGAGCATAAAAAAATCACAGGATATCATTCAGGAAACTGTTTCTCTACATTGTAAAGTTTGTTGTCATTCTACAGAGAACCTTTACGAGACCATCATGGGGAACATTGATATGTATAGTACATTTTAAACATGGATGAAGTCTGGAAAAGTTTTTTATATCGTGGTTTTCTCTTATCACTTATCTTTCTTTAATCTTCATATCAGTTTTGGTTATGGTCCCAGGAGTATACAGAGAAGAGCTGACGAGTAGTCATGAGGTTTTTATTATAGCTGGTTAAAGAATTAAAGTATGAACAAAGTTTATTTTTTTGATTATGTTTCTATGAATTAAGATTATGTTAACCTAACCTCTATTCTTAAAATTCTACATAACACCCACAAATTTCCAAATTTTACCTTGAGGGGATTACATTCTCTACTTTCAAATTATGATAAGCACAGTTACTTATTTAAATTATGTATTCCTCTTCTATACTCCCTGCTAACTGTTACTATAGGGTGTTAAATTTTAGGGAATGGGGTAGGGTAGAGGGCAGTGTGGACCTAAATTTAAATAATAAAATTCCCTTGACTTCTAGAGACTTTGAAACAAATTCAAACTCTAGTCAGCAAATATTTCAAAGCCCTAACTCTAATAATGACCTGCTCAGTTAGGCTACTTGCAATTTATATGGTTCTTTAACTGCTCAACTGAAGTTTTAAAAGGGAAACTCAGTTGATAAAACTCATTTTCCTCCACAAATTAGAGTCTTTACCTTTTTCCTTGCAAATATTTGAGAATTTCCAAGTAGAAAACATAACTTCCATTTTTATGACAAAATTCATGTAAAGTCACAGGAAATAATCAGGACTTTACAGTTTTCTTCTTCTCCCCAATTTTCTTGGTTTTACACCTGTCTTAAAATTGTGTTAAAATTATTCATGGGGAACATAGTTACTTCAATTGCCAGGGCTTGATACACACTCAGTTTTCTATGGAGAATAGAGAACAGGGATTGAGTGAATACAGTTTGCTGAGTTGCAATCCTGGTTGTTTGACATGAAACAAAAATTGAGTCTTTTCTTGCTTATACCACTGCAGTGCCCACAGAATCAGTACCAAAATACTAGAATGATCAAAAAGGCCTTGTCTTAGCTGGTCTGATCCAGTTCTTTGGCCTCATAATCTACCTCTGTTTTACATGTTCCTATATTGAAGCTACACCTGTATGCTTTTATTTCTCAAGCTTCCTATGTTCCTTCCAACTTTAGAAACTTTTGATTTCTGTATTTGTAGTATTCTCCATTCCCTAAATCATTTGCCTAGTTTTTCTCAGGTTTCATATCTCAAATCAAATATAGTTTCCTTAAGCAAACTGCTACTGCTCCTGCTAAGTCGCTTCAGTCATGTCCAGCTCTGTGCCACCCAATAAGATGGCAGCCCACCAGGCTCCCCCATCCCTGGGATTCTCCAGGCAAGAACACTGGAGTGGGTTGCCCTTTCCTTTTCCAATGCATGAAAGTGAAAAGTGAAAGTGAAGTCGTTCAGTCGTGTCCGACCCTCAACGACCCCATGGACTGCAGCCTTCCAGGCTCCTCCGTCCATGGGATTTTCCAGGCAAGAATACTGGAGTGGGGTTCCTTAAGCAAAGCTTCAAATCAAACATAGTTTGCATAGGCCACCAAAGACTAGGTCATCACCCTTGAAATATATACCAATGAATTTTAAATTGTTTGTGTATGCAGTTATTTGAATGAAACCTGAGTTTACAATTTTTGAGTGAAATTTTGATATTTTATCTTAAATAACTATCAGATTGCTCTGTATTATAGAGAAATTCAGAATATCTATGGAATAAACTTGAAAATAATACTTATAATACTATTGTATGTTTAATCCATATGAAGTCTTAAAATAAAACATATACATACACATGTAAACTCAATCCTCATAGAAATCTATGAAGTATACACATTAGGAGACAGTTTTCCATGGATCTCCCAGTTCTTGCCTATGTTGCAAATAAGGCAATATTCCTGGTTCTGAATTATCTTTCAAGGCTATTGTGTAGAGGCGTTTTGGAAGATATAGTGCCTTCCTCCAGAGTAATACTTACTATCCTTCCTCCAGATAGTAATACTTACTATCCCATATAATAAAGATAATGTCTCCTTCCAAAACAAAAGAAGCAAGCATGCTTATAGCCTATTATAAAAGATTCAGGTTACCTAAAAGCAGGGATCCTCTCCCATAGTACACCATACTGTGTATAAGGGTCATTAGGACAGTTCTGCATTGCTATGTGGAAATTGGGACTTGGAGAACCAGCATAAAAATGTTGATAATCCAGCTACTGCTATTACCATGAGTAACAAACCATTCTTGAATTCAAACCAAAGAGTCTTATGTCTTCTACCAGGATTCATGACACTATGACAGAATAATCACTTAGCTTACAAGGAGAGCAAAATCTCAAAACTTTTATGCTTTTAACAGTGAGCATTATTATGATTATGCCTCAGTTCAGTCAGACAGTCGTGTCTGACTCTGGCAAGATACTATTTGTAAAACAAGTAAGCCTACTGGGTTTTATCACCACAAACAATAAGTCTCTTTAAATCTGCTACTAACAACATTTTGGATCCATTATTAGTAGATGTATAAGAAAACTCTTCAAATTTTTAAAATCTGCCATTGCTACTTTCCTTATAATTGTGGGTATAGTAATATTCTAACTGACCTACATTCTCCAGATTAATATTGTGAAGTTCACCTTCTTCCCACATTTCTCTCACCTGCAAAATGGGCATAATCATCAGTGCCTGTCTTGTATCAGTTATGTTATTCAAAGAAAATACACAAATTTTTATTTTAAAATTACAAATAAAAAGTGTAATGTATCTAGCAAGAAGTTAGGTGGTAGAAGACAAAATCTTTAGAATTATAGTGAGAAGAGCTCTGGACTGGGTTAGGAGACAACTCTCTACAGATCTGTTGTGTTTTAAGACCTCTCAAGTAAATATATTGATTCTATATGTATGAGAAAATCTTTTCAAGGATGTATACATAGCAAACAACCCCAAAAGTAGAGAGAGTATCTTCCTGTGGAGTAAATAAGAGGTTTATTTAATGTGCAGTATAACAAAGATATCTCCTTCTCAGAAATTAAGGCAGGTTGGCTGCTCATTATGAAATATTTGGCTCTGGCTCCCCTAAACTCTAGGCTTCTCTCTTATAACACAATGCACTGAAGAAGCAGGTGTCCATCTGACCCTCTTTATGTCACCCTATGGAAACCAGAACTCAGGGAATAAGCAAAAAACAAAAGCTCAGCTTTAACGTCTGCTAATGCTGTGACTGGAGAAGGCAATGGCACCCCACTCCTGTACTCTTGCCTGGAAAATCCCATGGATGGAGGAGCCTGGTAGGCTGCAGTCCATGGGGTCGCTAAGAGTCGGACACGACTG
>NW_011494708.1:11120735-11139948 GCF_000754665.1 Bison bison bison | reverse complement strand
TCATTTTCATGCATTAGAGAAGGAAATGGCAACCCACTCCAGTGTTCTTGCCTGGAGAATCCCAGGGATGGGGGAGCGTGGTGGGCTGCCGTCTATGGGGTGGCACAGAGTCGGACACGACTGAAGTGACTTAGCAGCAGCAGCAGCAGCAGTGCTATGACTAATAAGCTTTCCTTTTTCTCCAACCCGGGAGTCTCCACACTTCTGCGAACATCCATGAAGCTGTGGGAGGCCCACTCAATAGCTGGTAAGCACACTGAACCTTCATTCAGTCTTTGGTGGGCTGACCAGAGTGCCTAAATCTAACTTCAGTATTTCTGATCAGGTTTAAAGTGTTGAGGTCTCAGGTTTTCCATATTATGACATGAGGGAGTGACCAAATATAACAACTACTAAAGACAATAGTCCTAGAAATAGAATTCTTGGCAAATAGGGGAAGAGATAAGAGAGACAGTGTTATATTTATCAAACTTTATTTTTAATGGAGTGGTTGCAATATCATTTAGCAGATAGGTGACCTAGGGAAGATGACTAATCAAATGATTAGATAAGTTTTAAAAATAATCATAGTGCTATCATTAGACCTAAAACATTATTTATTATTTCATATAGTTTATGACAAAAGCAAATTTTGGACATAATTCTATCATAATAGCATTAATTGCCAAGGTAGCACAGAGTCACAAAAATTGTATATGTTTCATAACTTCCCTGATCTCCAACTTTTTTGTTTCAGTAGCAACTTACAGGAAAATTGCATTCAAGAACATTGCAAAGATATTTCAGTAGCGGGACTCAGCCCATGTAACGATCAAGTTCAAGCAGCAAGAATACTCAGAGAAGAAGGCAAAGCAAAAGGAGAAAACTGAAGCAAAGAATGCTGCTGCTGCTGCTAAGTCGCTTTAGTCGTGTCCGACTCTGTGCAACCCCATAGAAGGCAGCCCACCAGGCTCCTCCATCCCTGGGATTCTGCAGGCAAGAACACTGGAGTAAGTTGCCATTTCCTTCTCCAATGCATGAAAGTGAAAGTGAAAGTGAAGTTGCTTAGTTGTGTCTGACTCTTAGCAACCCCATGGACTGCAGCCTACCAGGCTCCTCCGTCCATGGGATTTTCCAGGCAAGAGTAAAAGAAAGAATAGATTATATCAATAAAAACAAGCAGCAACATGGCAGATTTAAACCCAAGATGATTAATAACCATATTAAATGTAAACTACTTAAACACTACATTATAAGGCAGAGATTATGATATTGAATAAAGTGCAAGTCCCAACTATCTACTGCCAAAAGAAAACTACTTAATTAAAAAAAAAAAAAAAAAACAGAAATAATTTAAAATCTGGCTTAAAATAGTATACCACACTAATACAAATCAAAATAAAACTCAGTTGCTTATACTAATGTCAGGCAAAGTAGATTTCAAAGAAAAGAATAATACTAGAGATAGTGTTCTCATAGTGATAAAGAAACATGATGTCATCAAGAAGACTTGACAATTCTAATTACTTGGGTCCCTAAGAACAGAACTTTAAAATACGTGAAGTAAAATTTGATAGAACTGAAAGTATATATAAATAAGTCTCCACTTACAGTTTGAGACTTTCACCTTCTTCTCTCAGTAATTAATACTGCAAGTAGACAGAAAATCAGGATACTGCATACCTAAATAATGCTATCAACAAGTCCAATTGTGACATTTATAGAACTCTCCACTTAACAGTAACAAGATACATATTCTCTTCATTCTCTTCATAGAAAACATTTTCCAAGATAGACTATTTTTGGGCTGTAAAATATTCCAATATATCTAAAAGAATTCAAATAATACAAAGTATGTTATCTGATCATGGTACATCAATTCTATGCAAACTGATTTATAGATTCAATGCAATCTCAACAAAATCTTAGAAGCCTTTGTAGAAACTGACAGCTAAATTGATTCTAAAATTTGTATGGAAATACAAGTTAGAATCTTCAAGAGGAACTTAAAAGAGAACAAATTTGGAAGACCTATACTTCCTTATGGGGCTTCCCTCATAGTTCAGTTGGTAAAGAATTTGCCTGCAATGCAGGAGACCCCGGTTTGATTCCTGGGTTGGGAAGATCCCCTGGAGAAGGGATAGGCTACCCGCTCCAATATTTTGGGGTTTCCCATGTGGCTTAGCTGGTAAAGAATCCACCTGCGATGCAGGAGACCTGGGTTTGATCCCTGGGTTGAGAATATACCCTGGGGAAGGGAAAGGCTACTGACTCCAGTATTCTGGCCTGGAGAATTCCATGGACTGCATAGTCCATGGGGTTGCAGAGTCGGACATGACTGAGTGACCTTTACTACATTCAAATGAAAAAATTACTGTCTTATATCAAGATTTATAAAGCTATAGCAATGAAGAAAATTAGTTATTTGTATAAAGATAATCAGAACTATCATTGGAACAGCATAAAAGAGCCCAAAAATAGACTCAAACTTATATGGAAAATTTGGTTTTGAAAAAGTATCAGTGTAACTCAATGGGAAATCGATCTTTTTGAACAGTGTTATGAGAACCATTGCATACTCACAGACAGAAAATGAACTCAATCATTTCTTCACACAGTGTAAAATGCTAATTCAAAATGAATAATAAATCTAAATGTAATAGTTAAACTGTACTTCCAAAAAGAAAACTTTAAGAGAAAATCTAAAAAGATTTTCTAGTATAAAATTGTGGTGACCTTAAGTTTAACAAAGATTTAGTAAATAGACATCAAAAGCACAAGCTCTTAAAAAAAAAAAAAACAATAAATTGAATTTCTCAAAAGTTAAAACATTTTAATTAAAAAAAAAAACCCTATTAAGTAAAAGAAAATGTAACTATAGATTGGGAGAAAGTATATACAAAAATGTCTTTGTTACATACATATTTATTTAGAATATATAAATAATTCAAAATGTTATAACAAGACAAAAAAATCCAATTGAAAATGGTCACAGATTTGAACGACTTAATCAAAAATGGGAATGGGATGGGCAAAAGGTTAAGGTGGTCCTAAGTAAAGACTTCCATTTGTGTGTGTGTGTGCTCATTGTATCCAGCTCTCTGCGACCTCATGGACTATAGCCCTCCAGGCTCCTCTGTCCATGGAAATTACTGGAATGGGTAGTTTTCCTCCTCCAGCGGATCTTCCCAACCCAGGGGTCAAATCCATGTCACTTGCATCTCCTGAATTTCAGGCAGATTTTTTACCACTAGCTCCACCTGGAAAGCTAGGTATAGCATAAAAAAGTCCTGGAGATGCAATGATGCACGATGACTGTAGTTAATAATACTATACTGTATATTTGAAAGTTGCTAAGAGAGTGGATCATAAAAATTCTTATCACAAAAAAATATGTAATTGATGTTTCTGTGATAATCATTTTGCAATATATACATATATAAAGTCATCATGTTGTACATCTAAAGCTAATACAATATTATATACATCTGAATGTTTCTTTAAAAAAAGAAAAAAAGTTAGACATTAAAAGATCTTAGTCATCAATTACAAGAAAAGTTATGCAATATTATTATTCATTAGAAATGCAAATTAAAGTCTCATTAAGTTTCACATTCAATCAATTCAGTTCAGTTCAGTCGCTCAGTCATGTCTGACTCTTTGCGACCCCATGAATCGCAGCACGCCAGGCCTCCCTGTCCATCACCAACTTCCAGAGTATACCTAAACTCATGTCCATTGAGTCAGTGATGCCATCCAGCCATCTCATCCTCTGTCATCCCCATATCCTCCTGCCTCCAATCCCTCCCAGCATCAGAGTCTTTTCCAATGAGTCAACTCTTCTCATGAGGTGGCCAAAGTATTGGAGTTTCAGCTTTAGCATCAGTCCTTTCAATGAACACCCAGGACTGATCTCCTTTAGGATGGACTGGTTGGATCTCCTTGCAGTCCAAGGAACTCTCAAGAGTCTTCTCCAACACCACAGTTCAAAAGCATCAATTCTTCGGGGCTCAGCTTTCTTCACAGTCCAACTCTCATCAATACATGACCACTGGAAAAACCATAGCCTTGACTAGATGGATCTTTGTTGACAAAGTAATGTCTCTGTTTTTGAATATGCTATCTAGGTTAGTCATAACTTTCCTTCCAAGGAGTAAGCATCTTTTAATTACAGTGGTTAAAATTTAAGACTGAACAAGTCAAGTGTTAACCAGCATGAGAAACAACTGAAAACCTCATACACTGCTGGTAAAAATGTAAACGGTACATTGTGAAAAACCGTTTGGCAGTTTCTTAAAGTTAAACCTGCACTTGCCATATGCCTCTGCCATTCTATTACTAGGTATTTACCCAAGAAAAATAAAAGCATATGTCCATAGAAAGAATCTTGCATGAATGTTCTTATGGCTTTATTCATAATAACCTCAAAATGTAAAAATCTACATATCAACAGAAAAGTTTATAAACAAATTTTGGTATATTCATACAGTATAATACTCAGTAATGAATATTCAGTAATAAGCAAGAATGAACTATTGACACATGTAACAAACATTGATGAATTTCAAGATAATTATACAGAGTGAAAAAGACTAAAAATTATGCTATATACTATGATTATATTTTTATGAAAGGCTAGGAAATTCAAACTAATCTGTGGTGATGGAAGCAGATCAATGATTCCTTGAGGACTAGTAAGGCTAAGGGAGAGGGAAGACTTAGTAGGGATTGGAAGAAGTAAAAATCACAAAGTGGCAACTGAATGTTTTTGCCAGTGATGCATATACTCATTATCATAACTATATACTTTCAATTGTATACGTTCTACATATATATGTGTGTGTATATATATACATATATATATATAAATAAAATATGTTGTAGCCAATTATATCTTAATAAAACTGTCAAAGTTGATTCCAATTTGGAGCCAGTCTGTTGTTTCATGTCCAATTCTAACGGTTGTTTCTTAACCTGCATATAATTTCTCAAGAGGCAGGTAAGGTGATCTGGTATTCCCAGCACTTTAAAAATTTTCCATAGTTTGTTGTGATCCACACAGTCAAAGGTTTTAGTATAGTCAATGAAGCAAAAGTAGATGCTTTTCTGGAGCTCTCCTCTTTTTCTATGATCCAGCAGATGTTGACCATTTGATCTCTGGTTCCTCTGACATTTCTAAATCCAACTTGAACATCTGGAAGTTCTTGGTTCATGTACTGTTGAAGCCTGGCTTGGGGAATTCTGGGCATTACTTTGCTAGTGTGTGAGATGAGTGCAATTGTACAGGAATTTGAACATCCTTTGGCACTGCCTTTCTTTGACTTCAGTGGGGGATATTAACAATCAGGAGAGGTAGGAACAATTTTTTTCCCTCTCATTCTTCTTTTCTCTGACTTGAGAGAAAGTGTAATGCTCCTATTATGTTATTTTAAAAAGGAAATAATACAGGCCATTTATTTTTATAGCCCAGTGGTTTTCAGTCTGACTGCGTATTACAATCAAATGGGGAATTTTTTGAGTGCCTATAACTGGGCCTCATCCCAGACCTTGGAACCTGATGGTGTGGTCTAGGCATTAGTATTTTAAAAAGATTTTTCTGATAATTTCTAATGTCTAGCAAAACCAATAATCATCAAGTAATACTTTCTGTTATAAACTTTACTACTTCACAGAATTATTACTCCAGACAAATCTACAGAATTAGAAATTTTTTTCTAGAAAGGATACATTCTTATTATCTATGTAAATGTGTAATTTAAAGTCTTAACCTCAAATAAAAAGTTACTTTTTATAATGTTTTTGAATTTTTTTCTACTTGTATACTGTAATTTTCCTGACATGTTGTTCTTTCATTTTGACTCTATAAATTACCTATGTGATATAAAGAGTTAACAAATATAACACATGCGGTTTCTTTTTGGCTGTGTATTTTAAACCATTTATTAAATTTATTAAACTGTGCTTACTGTGAGTACATCAAACTCATACACTAAAATTAAATCAAGAGGTAGCAGATGCTAGCCATTCCACTTATTGTCTAACAGCATATGCAGAGAGACACAATCTCCAAGGCAACTGAGACATAAAACCACACAAAGATGTGATTTTGTTGATTGAAGGCAACACCTTGAATCACACAAAGAAGAAACACAGAAAAAGGAAGCTATTTTAAAGGCTAGATTAGTGTAGGTTAGTGTAAGTTATGGTAATAATAATTCATAGAAATTATCATTGGTGTGCTGAGCCTTAAAGCTTAGATTAAGGCTTAGGATTATACTACTGATAAAAGGATTCAATTTTACACAGAACAGCAAAAATGCATAAATATATGCATATGAAATCTTCTTTACATATATTGAAAGCATGGCTGCCAATCACTTTGAAGAATATATATGAAGTTGTGATCTAAAGACATTGTTCATTGGGTGTGAACATCCTGTGAAGAGTGATTTGCACCTACCTACTCCCATTCTGAAAGGTGAAGGACTGCTTTCAACAGGTACGAGTACTATGAATTTCCCCTATAAAATAATTTAAAATAGCAAATTATTATTTTTTGAAATATCCTTTGCTCAATCAAAAAATATTAAAAAAGATAGGGTAACCAGTTCATTTATAAAATAGAGAATTGCAAAGGAAAGACTATACTGAGAAACTATGGTTACTTCACTCTGAAAGTATGTTCTACTTTAATCTCTCAGGATTCTTATAGATGAGAAATCATCATTAAAATTTAGTCAGCAATTTATGTATGATGTCCTTCACTTTATCATTACCTGGAGGCTGATTTATCTCTTATTCTTTTTATACCATAGAGAAGCAGATACTGGCAAATCCAGGCACTGTTACTAGTTTTAACCGGGTAGCAAACCTCTCAAAAACCTAGTTCCTTGAAGTTAACAATCATTTATTGAGCTCTGTTTGGTTCTGAGAATTTCAGCTAGACTTGGTTCGGTAATTCTCTGCTGGCCTAAACTGGTCTCATTCATTCATTTGTGGTCAGTGTCTAGTCAGTTCAACAGATCTGTTTCAGGAAGTTAACTGAATGGCAGCTAGGTAACAGGGCCAGTGGGCCACATGCCCTCTTTCATTCAGCCATTTAATCTGGTCTCATTCACATAACAAATTGTTCCAAAAGAAGCAAATATAGATAATCTTCATGTTGATGGCTTGCTTCACAATTGCCAATTTCCCATTGGATAAGGCCAGGCATATGGCCAGCGTTGAGTCAATGGATACGAAAGGAGACTCCATCTCTTGATTGAAGAGAAAAAATTATGATCATTTTTAGAATCTCTTCTATTCTTCCTCCTGGAAATTCACATTTCTTCCACATGCAAATTATATACACTCCATCCCAAGGTTCAACATTCTCATTCAGGCTTGGAGTTTAGGATCAAATGTGCATGCAAAGTCGCTTCAGTTGTGTCAGATTCCTTGTGACCCCGTGGACTGTAGCTGGCCAGGCTCCTCTGTCCATGGGATTCTGCAGGCAAGAATACTGTCATGGGTTGCTATGCCCTCCTCCAGGGGACCTTCCCCACCTCAGAGATCAAACCCACGTTTCTTATGTCTCCTGCAATGGCACTAGCGCCACCTGGGAAGCCCTTGGATCAAATAAATGGTGCTCATCAAATCCTGATACAATTTCTCTTCAGCCAGGAAAATCTATTTGCTTACCACTCAGAGTACATTAACATCTTTTCCATTCCTGATGGTTCTATGCTTTTATTTGTTTTCCATTGGCCATGGTACACTTTTTGTTATTTGAATGCCTGCTTTTATCCTAGAATGAGTACAAAGGCAGATAGTACAAAGTCAGTACTGCAAAATGTTACTACATATCTAATCCCAAAGATTAAGCTTTGCATATCATCTTATATAAACATATTTTTGAATTTTGAATGAAGATGCTGAATAAATGAGTGATAAAATCCTGATAATACAAGGAGGTATTTTTATACCACCTAAAGCAGGCTGTGTTTTGTAAGAGTAATATCCAAAATTCAGTTTTTAAGGAATCAGAAAGAGGTGAAAGCCTGGCGTATAAGTAGCCAAATGAATCCAAATTAGTGTATATTGTGACATTTTCAACTTTGACTGGTACTGCATGATAACTCAGAAATTATTCCTGAACTCATATGAGGAAAGAGTTGGGTCAGTTCAGAAAATGCCAAAGATCCCATCTGTAACTTCTAATTTCCAAATATTTTTAATTACCTTGATGTTATCATTTAGATCATCTTTGGTCATCTTTGTTTATATAAGCTCTAAAAACAAATGTTAATGGGTAACACAGTAAATCTTTTCATTTTTATACTCCTGCAATGTAAAGCAGGGCTTCCCTGGTGGCTCAGACAGTAATGTGGGAGAACTGGGTTCGATCCCTGGTTGAGAAGATCCCCTGGAGAAGAAAGTGGCAACCCACTCCAGTATTCTTGCCTGGAAAATTCCATGGATGGAGGAGCCTGGTAGACTACACAGTCCATGGGGTTGCAGAGTCGGACACGACTGAACAACTTCACTGGTTTACTGGTTCAATGTAAACCAGAAAAGTCAGACAAACTCAGGTTTATTTGAAAATGTAGATAATCAGAATTTGAAAAGAATGTTAGGTATTTTTTATGTATGATATTGGTGGGCATTTCACTGTGTGTTAGTCTGTGCTTGTTCTCCACTGTAACCAATATTTACCTAGCCAGGAGCATCTTGATAAGTGAGCACATTTGTATTTCTCCATGTTTTTGCATTATCTTGATATTTCTGTGGCCACTGTACATTAACCCGTGCATATGGAATTAGCATATCTATGTACATTATCATTTGAGTATATACTTGTTTATTGGGGATACAAAAGTTTGTCAAGGGACTGTAGAGTATTTCACAGGATGACACTATTTATTATAGGAGTACTTCAAAATTGTATGGCTATAGTGTACCTTGTAGCATGTGCCTACTTATGACAGGAACATATAGTTGGATATACCTACGGGCTCTCTATCTCCACTTATGTCTCTAAAGCAACTATTTTCGCCAGTTGAGACACCTGGCTATCAGAAATTTTATTTTTTAAAGTGTTAAGATAACAGTGGAAAATGAATTCTAACCCAACAGATTGTGTCCTAATTGTTGCTTTATCATTTCTAAGCAACTTTGAGTGGACTACTTACTTCAGTTAAGTTCAGTCGCTCAGTCGTGTCTGACTCTTTGTGACCCCATGAACTGCAACAAGCCAGGCCTCCCTGTCCATCTCCAACTCCCGGAGTTTACCCAAACTCATGTCCAATGAGTCAGTGATGCCATCTAATCATCTCATATTCTGTCGTCCCCATCTCCTCCTGCCTTCAATCTTTCCCAACATCAGGGTCTTTTCAAATGAGTCAGCTCTTCGCATGAGGTGGCCAAAATACTGGAGTTTCAGATTCAACATCAGTCCTTCCAATGAACACCCAGGACTAATTTCGTTTAGGATGTACTAGTTGGATCTCCTTGCAGTCCAAGAGACTCCCAAGAGACTTCTCCAACACCACAGTTCAAAAGCATCGATTCTTCTGCACTCAGATTTCTTTATAGTCCAACTCTCACATCCATATGTGACTACTGGAAAAACCATAGCCTTGACTAGATGGACCTTTATTGACAAAGTGATGTTTCTGCTTTTTAATATGCTATCTAGGTTGGTCATAACTTTCCTTCCAAGGAGTAAGCGTCCTTTAATTTCATGGCTGCAATCACCATCTGCAGTGATTTTGGAGCCCAGAAAAATAAAGTCCATCACTGCTTCCACCGTTTCCCCATCTATTTGCCATGACGTGATGGGACCGGATGCCATGATCTTCATTTTCTGAATGTTGAGCTTTAAGCCAACTTTTTCACTCTCCTCTTTTAGTTTCATCAAGAGGCTTTTTAGTTCCTCTTCACTTTCTGCCATAAGTGTGGTGTCATCTGCATATCTCAGGTTATTGATATTTCTCCCGGCAATCTTGATTCCAGCTTGTGCTTCCTCCAGGCCAGCGTTTCTCATGATGTACTCTGCATATAAGTTAAATAAGCAGGGTGACAATATACAGCCTTGACATACTCCTTTTCCTATTTGGAATCAGTGTATTGTTGTTCCATGTCCAGTTCTAACTGTTGCTTCCTGACCTTCATATAGGTTTCTCAAGATGGAGGTCAAGTGGTCTGGTATTCCCATCTCTTTCAGAATTTTCCGCAGTTTATTGTGATCCACACAGTCAAATGCTTTGGCATAGTCAATAAAACAGAAATAGACGTTTTTCTGGAACTCTCTTGCTTTTTTGATGATCCGGCAGATGTTGGCAATTTGGACTATTTACTAGATATCAGTAAACTAACACCTCACATAAAATGATTCTTTTGAATGATCCATAAATGCACCTGAATACCTGGTGTTAAATACTGGAATCACTACCAACTATATATGGGACTTTAAGCAAATAATATCCCTAAATATCCATTTCCTCATTTGTACAATGACTATACTATTAATACTGACTAGATTGTGTAGCAATAACATAAAATCATGCAAGCGTTGCTTGAAATGAAATAGCAAAAGTAGAAAGCACATTGCTCAACGTGTAAAAGATACTGAATAAGTCTTCACTTCTTTATCAAAGGTAGGATAATAAAGGGAATTCAGATAACATTAGAGTGAGAGTATACATAGTGAGAAGAATATACCAATGCAAGCAAAAGCCTATTATGGACTACCAGGAAATAAAGCCATATCCATCTTCAAAATTAAATTCAATGAACATGAAAGGAAAATAATAATCAGAAACTATTTAACATATACCACTAATATTCTAATTACAGTATAAACTTTAAAAATTAAATTGAATTTCTTATTCTATTAAAAATCCAAAAGTAAATTCTGAAAAAGAACTCATCAGTTTTTGGATACTTGATGTCATTATTCCCATTGTTCCAATCTGAAAACTAGTCAATTTATTTTTTCACTTCAAATAGTTTTTAAATGGTAAGTTACATTATCTTTTAATTTCTGTTATCTCCTTTTATTTATTAACACCCTGAAATAATGTCCCTTCTAAGACATTCCATCGCTAATATTTTTAGAGTCCATTTTTTAGAGCAGTTTTATATTCACAGCAAAATTGGGAAGGGTACAGAGATATTTTACATACTCCCTCCCTCCATGCATGCACAGCCTCCCCCCTTGACACAGTGACACATAATTAATACATTAATGTGAATATCTTTTATTTCTGTACTTTGGGCCTCTTCTTACTTAGCTAAGTAGGCCCTTCTCATTTTTCCTCTTATTTGTCAAGTAATAGAAGTAAATACCAAAGTATTTAAACTATTTATTTCAATGAGCTGTCAGGAAAATTCTAAATCTCATTATGAATTCTATGCATCAAAACATCTAATTAGAGTGTATACATCTTGTTGCTATAACACATAAACATTTTGGATTAATTCAAAATTGATAACAGACCTTGACCTTTACCTTCTTCCTGATACTTTTAAAGAACATGAGAGAAAAATACATCCTAAATACTTTTCATTTTCATACATACTCTCATTTTTAAATTCTATTTTATTGTTCAACTAGATTTTTCTTTTTTTTTATAAAGTAGTTAATTTACACATCTGCAGCATGACCAACTCTCATGGATTTCTTACCCTATCCTGCCTTACTTTTTCATTTTCATGAATATCCTGTTCATAACAACTGAGTTTTATTTAGTAAACACCATTTCTACTGTTATAAAACAAAATAACAAAACAAAATCAGATTCCATCTTAGCTTAGGTGTAGCATTAAGTATTTTAAGTACTTTGTTTAATGGTTATAAAAGTTCCTCTGAATAAAGAAAGCAGATTTAAAATACACTATTCAATTTCATTTTAAGGAATGTGATTAGATTAAAAATAGTAATTTCTACATATACTTATCCCTATGTTCTAAGCACTGTGAAAT
The DNA here is from genome assembly GCF_000754665.1 of Bison bison bison. Lineage (NCBI taxonomy): Eukaryota > Metazoa > Chordata > Mammalia > Artiodactyla > Bovidae > Bison > Bison bison. The sequence continues at coordinate 11,128,005 of NW_011494708.1, read as the reverse complement.
TTTTCTGTGTTTACCTAGGTTTGAATTCTAAGACTCTATCTCTAGAAATTTCTCAGTTCCTACATACTATTGAAACAAGTGTGGCAATAACCATTAAGAATTATTTGCACAGTGACATATGTATTTGGGGACAAAAGAGATTCTGTACTCTAAAAAATAAAAAAAGTATTAAAAATCACAGTCAAACAGATATTTATGTTTTACTCTAATAATATTCATTAAAATAAGGTGTTCTTGGCATAGGATACAAATAACTCTTAGCCTCTTCGATTTGTCAAAATTTAGACAGCTTTTACCTATACCGTAATAGCTTGCACATCCAAATTCTGGCAACAGCACCTTTTACTTTGGTTTAAATAGAAAACAGCTCACTACTAGCTCTAAACTTCTGTTTGGCTCAAATTGAAAGAACATAAAATAGAAAGTATGTGATGGCATATATTCCATCTTGTAAATGATTTCTTGGTAGGATACAAAGCATGCAAAAGTACAATCTTCCCACACATCTCCTCAAAGCTATAGAGCTTTTCATGAGTGACTTAATCAATTAAAAAACGTAAGATGACAACAACACAACACTGAACAGCTATTTTATAGGAGAGAAATCAACTGTTTGAACAAACGATCATTAAGAAAACAAATCTACTTCCAAAGAAAGCAAGAAATTCTTAAAACTCCAGTTTAAATGTTAGGACATGTCTTTTAGGACATGATATTCAGAGAAACGTCTGAGTAGGATGATTTATTTTTACAATCATTATTAGGTCCACTATTAGCATTTGACATTTATTGGCAAATATTTCCTAAGCTGGCTTTGTTCATGTAGAATTTCTCTTTCCATGCATAGCACATTTCTCTATTTTCACTGCAAGGTATTTGTTGGCTTTCTCAAATAAAAATTCCAGGCAATAGAAAATCAACTGTATACATTTGGGGAAGTATTTTTTTTTTCCTGTATGATAGAGAATTGCTGCATAGCAAACTAACACAGGGTGCTTTGGCAGAAGTGTTACTGATACCTCTTCGTGAATGCTCTTGCTTATAAGCATTTTTAACGGTGCTTCACACAGCTATCACTCATTTTTTGACATGGTTTTAATAGTAATTACTCTCCTATGAGTAACAGTCTTAAATGCTTAGTGTTTCTTAAACTCACAATGTTTGAAGTAAGTAGATAAATATCATATCACTATTTGTTTGCCCCAAGAAATGAAAAAATAATTTTAAATGAACAAAATAAAACAAAACTTAGTGTCTGTCCTTTCTGGGTTATCTGATTCTAAGAGTTACTGTCCTTAACTTTACAACTCTGTAAGTTGTAGGGAAAAAACCGATAGCAAAGTCAATGATACTTGTTCATAGAAATGTAAATGAGTTTTATCCAGTGAATGTAGTTGATCATTGACCTGTCCATATTGACCAGTTTTGTACCTATTTGCCAACTCCTTTCAGTATTCTTGATTGCCTTTATATGTGTGTCATAGGAACTCTCCTTTGAACATTTGTAGTATCTTATTGGTTTCTTCATTAATTAATGATTGTGTTGGTTTTCTGTTGCTGCATGACAATTACCACAAGCACAGCATAAACAATACAGATAAAATTATTTCACCCTGTCTGTGTGTCAGCAGTTTGGGCATGACTTAACAGGGTCCTCTCTTCATGTAATCAAGGTATAGGCTCAGGTTGTGATCCCATCTGAGGCCCAGGGTCTTTTCCCAAGGTATGGGAAGGGTTCAGTCTGTGATTACAGGACTCAGAACCTTAGTTCCTGTAGGTCTCCTGCTGTTCACTGTCATGCGGTCTTCTCCAAATGACAGTTTGCTTCTTCAAGGCCAACAGGAAAGTGTCTTTGCTGTTCCTACTCCCTCAGACTTCCTCCATCTCAGAATTCGAGACCTATTTTTAAAGGGATTCAGCTAATCAGGTCAGACCTACTGAAGAGAGAAGAGTGAGGAGTTATAGCATATGCTAGTCAGAATTTCAGAAACAGAAGACAAAGAAAATAGGAAAGACACTATATTAAAAGGTAATGACTGAAATTTGTCCAGAATTGTTTAAAGCACCAATGTTCATATTTAGAAATTCAATAAAATCCATGTGAGATAAAAGGAAAAACACATTGTTTCACATAACTTCTCATTATGATGAAACTTCAGAGCACCAAACAATATAAGATGATTTGAAACACAGCCAATAAGAGATAACTACAAAGGAATGATAAATAAGTTCAAAAATAACTTTAGTATATAAACAATGGAAGTCAGAAAACAATGGAATCGTATCTTCAAAGAGCCAAAAGAGAACTTCTGGCAAACTCTAACTTCAAACCAAGCAAAATTTCCCTTAAAAATGAGAGTGAAATAAATATTTTAAAATAAAAATTAGCCAAGTAATATTAACCTAAACATATGATTGCTAACAGAAATTCTAAAGGAGTCATTTAAAGAAAGGAAAATCATTCCCTGATGTGGACTGAATCACAAAAAAGCAGAGATGGGTAAAAATGGTAAATAACTAAACAAGTCTAAATTAATTGGCAGCATAGAATTTTTAAATGCCTAATTTGGGGTGACCAGGCAGAATAAGCTAGAATTAATACACTGAACAACAAAAGAATATAATCAGGGAAGGTCTTAAGCATTCCAAGATCCTTTTATTAGAAAGGGAGGTAGAGATACTAAATATTTTTAGAATTTTTAGTTTACTTCTTAGAGTAGCAAGAGTTTCTATCTAATATCCAAGATAGACATACAGCATATAACTTCTGAACAAATATAAGGGGCAAAAATGGAATGACAAAGTTAAAAACATGAAGTTAACATAAAAAATGACAAGAACACAAAATAGACAAATAAAAAGCAGGTATTATGGTGCAGACAAATAAATGCTAATGGAGTAATCTCTCTATTTAAAAGAAAATATTTACAATACCAGTTTAAATCTATGCTGGTTACATCAAATATATCTGAAAAAGAAAGTTAAATGCCAAAAACTGTAAAAAAAATATTTTTTAAAGAATTACTTAAAACATAATAGTTTGTATTAGTACCTGAGGTCATACAAAGGAATACAATATTAGAAATTAAAAGGATCACTATATAGTGATAAAAAATTAAACTAAGAAAATACAACTTACAATATGCAAGCAACTAATAGTGTAGCTTCAAAATATATAAAGCTAAAAACCTAGAAAACCTATGAGGAGAGATTGACAAATCTGTTACTAAATAAGAGATTATTTCATACTTTCCATAGTAACTGGTACATTCATTACAGATGAATCAGTAAGCATTTTAACAAAAGGTTTGATCTAACTTACATAAGTAAAACATTTCACCCCAAATTGGGAGAAAACACTTCTCATGCATAGCTAGAATATTTTATGAAAATTAATCTCAGCCTACAGCATAAAGCATGTCTCAATAAATCTCAAATAATTAGAATTAAATCAACATGAACCCTACATATTTCCCACAGCCACCCGCTAGGCTTCATTGTGAAGAAGCCTCTTTCATTATTAGTAGTACCTAAAATTCAGGTAGATAAAGGAGAAAAGGCAGAGGAACCAGGAATCAAATTGCCAACATCTGTTGGATCATAGGAAAAGCAAGAGAATTCCAGAAAATCAACTTTTTTTTCATTGACTATGCTAAAGCCTTTGACTGCATGGATCAAAACAAACTGTTGAAAACTGTTAAAGAGCTGGGAATACCGGACCACTTCACCTGAATCTTGAGAAACCTGTATGCAGGTCAAGAAGCAATAGTCAGAACCAGACATGAATTAGAAAAGAGTATGTCAAGGCTGTATATTGTCACCCTGCTTATTTAACATACATACAGAGCGCATTATGTGAAATGCTTGACTGGATGAAGCTCAACATGAAATCAAGTTTGCCAGGAGCAATATCAACACCCTCAGGTATGCAGATGATATCACCCTTATCGCAGAAAGTGAAAAGGAACTAAAGAGCCTTTTGGTGAAGGTGAGAGAGTTTACTGTAGTACTATTTACAATAGCTAGAACATGGAAATAACCTAGATGTCCATCGACAGATGAATGGATAAAAATGTGTAATACATATACACAATGGAATATTACACAGCTATAAAAAGGAATATGTTTGAGTCAGTTCTAATGAGGTGGATAAACCTAGAACCTATTATACAGAGTGAAGTAAGTCACAAAGAGAAAGATAAATATCATATACTAACACATATACATGGAATCTAGAAACATGGTACCAAACAATTTATTTGCAGGGCAGCAATGGAGAAACAGACATAGAGAACAGACTTAAATGGACATGGGGAAAGGGCGAGGATAGGGTGAGATGTATAGAGAGAGTAACATGGAATCTTGTATTACCATATATAAAATAGATAGCCAATGGGAATTTGCTGTATGTCTCAGGAAACTCAAACAGGGGTTCTGTATCAACCTAGAGGAGTGGGACAGGAAGGGAGATGGGAGGGACCCTTAAGAGGGAGGGGATATATGTGTACCTATGGCCAATTCATATTGAGGTTTGACAGAAAATGACAAAATTCTGTACAGCAATTATACTTAAATTAAAAAAAAAAAAAAAAAGCTCGCTAAAAACTCAATGTTCAAAAAACAAAAATCATGGCATCTTGTCCTATCACTTCATGGCAAATAGATGGGGCAAATTTGGAAACAGTGACAGACTTTATTTTTGTGGGCTTCAAAATCACTGTGAACAGTGACTGCAGCTATGATATTAAAGATGCTTGCTCCTTGGAAGAAAAGGTATTACAAACCTAGATAGCATATTAAAAAGAAGAAACATTACTTTGCCTGCAAAGGTCTATATAGTCAAAGCTATGGTTTTTCCAGTAGTCATACATGTATGAGACAGTTGGACCATAAAGAACTGATGCTTTCAAACTGTGGTGCTGAAGAAGATTCTTGAGAGTCCATTGGATAGCATGAAGATCAAACCAATCAATCCTAAAGGAGATCAACCCTGAATATTCATTGGAAGGACTGATGCTGAGGCTCCAATACTTTGGCCACCTGATGAGAAGAGATGACTCATTGGAAAAGACCCCAATGCTGGGAAAGATTGAGGGCAGGAGGGAAAAGGGGGCAACAGAGGATGAGTGGTTGAGTGAGTCAGGTGATGAGAGGATGAGATGGGTAATTTGTCAGCATCACCAACTCAATGGACGTAAGTTTGAGCAAACTCCGGGAGATGGTGAAGGACAGGGAATCCTGGTGTGCTGCAGTTCGTGGATTTGCAGAGTCAGACACAACTGAGCAACTGAACAACAACAATAACAGGGGAAAAGGGAATGGTGAGTGAGATATTTATTGCTTTTTGACACTGTGTAACTAAGTAAGGTGGTAAAGTTTAAAAAGTAAAATTCGGTCAATGTTCTTGAGTTTGGAGGCCTGATATGAGGGAAAATTTGCAGTGTAGGGAGAAAGGTGTGAAATATGAATATTCACCTTTTAATCAGAGTGAAATAAAACTAATATCATTCCTGTCAAGGCAAATAAAGTGAAAATTTTACATATACACTCCTAATATATCCTCCACAATTTAGTTTAATAATAATTAAAAATTTCTGTGTATATTACTTTAAAATAAATTTGTGAGGTGAATTATTCATGATGTGAATAAAACCCATGATTCTAGTCTTAAATTCTTTCCCTAGCAACTGAATACAGTATATCCTCTTAATAATCAGGACTTAGCATAACTATTTATATACATATAATATATCAAATATTCTGTATATATATATGTATTATTTGTATAAACATTCACAATAATTCTTATTGATAAACAGCGTCAGAGTCGAAAAATGTGATTTTTTTTCTAAGTCTCAAAACTGTTTCCTATGTGAAGCATTTTCTGACCTCCAGTGTACTCGTATGCTCATTCTCTTGAATTTTCAGTGTAATTAGTGCATTTTATCATTGTAGAAATTTCCATATTTCATTTAGTTTTTTACATGTCTATCTTCTTCCTGGGATATAAAATCTTTTTATTTTATTTTATTTTATTTTTAAACTTTACATAATTGTATTAGTTTTGCCAAATATCAAAATGAATCCGCCACAGGTATACATGTGTTCCCCATCCTGAACCCTCCTCCCTCCTCCCTCTTAATTTGGGATCAACTTTTTAGCTCCATTTCTGAGAAATAAATCCAGTTCTCAGCACATAATAGCCACTCCATAACACTTTTTGAAGAAATACATTTCCAAAATCTAAAGAAGTATTCATGAGGTTCGGGAACAAACATCCAGTTACTCTTCACTGAGATACTTTCACTCAGTAGAATATGCTCATCTGTTGTTGATTTTGGAATCTCATTTGATCCGGATTTTATCCTCTTGACTGTGATGCTGATGTATTCATTGAACAGAAAGCATGTGGTAGCTAGATTTGCAAGGGTCTAGATGACTTTTGAATTCATCTAGATGAATTTCTAAGATGACTTTTCTGCTTCAGGTACATGATGGTCAGACTTGGAAGTCAGTCTGTTTGAACTCTCCTCATATTAGCTATTGGAGAAGACAAAGGCAAACCACTCCAGTACTCTTGCCTGGAAAATCCCATGGACGGAGGAGCCTGGTAGGCTGCAGTCCCTGAGGTTGCTAAAAGTCCCACACGACTGAGCGACTTCACTTTCACTTTTCACTTTCATGCATTGGAGAAGGAAATGGCAACCCACTCCAGTCTTCTTGCCTGGAGAATCCCAGGGACCGGGGAGCCTGGTGGGCTGCCGTCTATGGGGACGCACAGAGTCAGATACCACTGAAGCGAATTAGCAGCAGCAGCAGCAGCATATTAGCTGTCGGAGAAGGCACTGGCGACTCACTCTAGTACTCTTGCCTGGAAAATCCCATGGACAGAGTAGCCTGGTAGGCTGCAGTTGATGGGGTCGCTAAGAGTCAGACATGACTGAGTGACTTCCCTTTCACTTTTCACTTTCATGCATTGGAGAAGGAAATGGCAACCCACTCCAGTGTTCTTGCATGGAGAATCCCAGGGACAGAAGAGCCTGGTGGGCTGCCATCTATGGGAACGCACAGAGTCGAACAGGACTGACATGACTTAGCAACAGCAGCATATTAGCTGTGTGCCCTGAATTATGTAACTCTTCTGTAAAAGCTTTGTCTCATCTGTGATAATTTTTTTTTTTTGTCTTTTCCTCATCTGTAAAAGTCAGATGATAATATCTCTTGTAGAAGATCTTTGTGAAAATTAAAGGAATTAAGAAATGTGTATACA
>NW_011494708.1:11116837-11120635 GCF_000754665.1 Bison bison bison | reverse complement strand
CATCTGTGATAATTTTTTTTTTTTTTGCTTTTCCTCATCTGTAAAAGTCAGATGATAATATCTCTTGTAGAAGATCTTTGTGAAAATTAAAGGAATTAAGAAATGTGTATACACATATATCTAGATGTTGTACACATACACACACACCCCCCATGCTGAGAACATCATGTATAAGTTTTGTTATTATTATCAATGGTGATTTTTTTTTTTAAATTTTGCAGGTAGATTTCTGGTTTCCATAGTTTTCTTAGCCCACACTAACCAACAAGCAGTTGTTAACTTGTTCAAGGCCTATATATTCAGTTTCAAATTATTAATTTGCTCGTGTTAATCTTCAGTTTATTTCATTCAGAAATATATTTTATCCAAGGCCAAGTGTCTGCTTTGTTTATTGTTTAAGAAAGAATATGTTTCCCCCCCCTATTTTACAAGCTCAAGTAAAGATTATTCAAATAAGTAGCCACTATAAAAGAGCAACATTTGCCATTTCCAGTAAATTACATTTGAAGAAAAAATGCCAAAAAATATTTCCAATTGGATCAGCCAATATTAATCTCACTCTGATTTGAAACCAGGGATAACAACAAGTTCAAAATTAAAACAAACCAAAAAAACCCAAGAAACAAAAACCACTACAGATGGACAAATATATAGTGCTTGGAGAGTACATTTAAAATACACACGAAATAAATGAACATTTATCCATATACAGTACTGACCTAGCTCAGTCAGTAAAGAATCTGCCTGCAATGCAGGAGATCAGGGTTCAATCCCTGGGTCAGGAAGATCCCCTGGAGAAGAAAATGGCACCTGACTCCAGTATTCTTGCCTGGAGAATCCCATTGACTGAGGATCCTGGTGGGGTACAGTCCATGGGGTCACAAAAGTCAGACATGACTTAGTGACTAAACTACCAAAACCAAATATTTCAAATTGGTATCACAAAACAGACTAAGTACAAAATAACATGTGAACAACTTAGTGCACAGCTTTTTTTTTTTTTTTTAATCTAGTGGCACATAGGAATTCCGGACCAAACAGAGCTTATTTTCTTTAAATTTTTTTTGTAGCTACCTATAAATTACCAATATTTCTTTAAATTTGGTAAATATTCTCAATACTGGAAGCTCCACAAAGAGTGATATGAAATTTTTTTTAGTTTATTATCTTCATGACTTAACAGGCAGGCTCTAGAACGGTTGCATATATATATACATATATATATATATATATGTACACGCACACACAGACACACAGAATATGCATGTGTACTTATACATGCATAATACCCACGATTTATAAATACCAATATTTTTGACATCTGCCTGTATAATTGGAGAAGGCAATGGCACCCCACTCCAGTACTCTTGCCTGGAAAATCCCATGGGTGGAGGAGCCTGGCAGGCTGCAGTCCATTGGGTCGCTTAGAGTTGGACACTCACTTTCACTTTTCACTTTCATGCATTGGAGAAGGAAATGGCAACCCACTCCAGTGTTCTTGCCTGGAGAATCCCAGGGACGGAGGAGCCTGGTGGGCTGTGGTCTATGGGGTCACACAGAGTCAGACACGACTAAAGTGACTTAGCAGTAGCCTATATAATGGAAACTTTTGAAAAGGCACAAATTCTAAGACAAAAGTCAAATGAGGCATATATCAGTTACTTTCTTGGATTTAAGATTTGCCTTTCTATCATTTAAACCAATATGTGTTCACCAGTATCATTTTCATAGATTCCATAAGTGTGTGTGTGTGTGTGTGTGTGTGTGTGTATGTGTGTGGTTTAGTCACTCAGTCATGTCTGACTCTCTGAGACTCTATGGACTGTGCCCACCAGGTTCCTCTGTCTATGGGATTCGCCAGGCAAGAATACTGAAGTGGTTCGCCATGTTCTCCTCCAGAAGATCTTCTCCACTCAAGGATCAAACCTTCATCTGTTATGTCTCCTGCACTGGCAGGAAGGTTCTTTACCAGTAGTGCCACCTGAAAAGCCCAGGGAGAGGATGGGATGAATTGAGAAAGTAGCATTGAAATGTACACATTAAAATACACATCGGTTTGGGTCAGTACGTCTCTCAGTCATGTCTGACTCTTTGCGACCCCATGAATTGCAGCACACCAGGCCTCCCTGTCCATCATCAACTCCCAGAGTTCACTCAGACTCACGTCCATAGAGTCAGTGATGCCATCCAGCCATCTCATCCTCTGTCGTCCCCTTCTCCTCCTGTCCCCAATCCCTCCCAGCCTCAGAGTCTTTTCCAATGAGTCAACCCTTCACATGTGGTGGCCAAAGAACTAGAGTTCAGGTTTAGCATCATTCCTTCCAAAGAAATCCCAGGGCTGATCTCCTTCAGAATGGACTGGCTTAGCATCATTCCTTCCAAAGAAATCCCAGGGCTGATCTCCTTCAGAATGGACTGGTTGGAACTTCTTGCAGTTCAAGGGACTCTCAAGAGTCTTCTCCAACACCACAATTCAAAAGGATCAATTCTTCAGCACTCAGCCTTCTTCACAGTCCAACTCTCACATCCATACATGACCACAGGAAAAACTATAGCCTTGACTAGACTGACTTTGTTGGCAAAGTCATGTCTCTGCTTTTGAATATGTTATCTGGGCTGGTCATAACTTTCCTTCCAAGGAGTAAGCGTCTTTTAATTTCGTGGCTGCAGTCACCATCTGCAGTGATTTTGGAGCCCCAAAAAAATAGTCTGACACTGTTTCCACTGTTTCCCCATCTATTTCCCATGAAGTGATGGGACCAGATGCCATGATCTTCGTTTTCTGAATGTTGAGCTATAAGCCAACTTTGTCACTCTCCACTTTCACTTTCACCAAGAGGCTTTTTAGTTCCTCTTCACTTTCTGCCATAAGGGTGGTGTCATCTGCATATCTGAGGTTATTAATATTTCTCCTGGCAATCTTGATTCCAGCTTGTGTTTCTTCCAGTCCAGCGTTGACAGATAGCTAATGGGAAGTTGCTATATAATACATGGAGCTCAAAGCTATAGTTTTTGACAAACTCAGTTCAGATCAGTTCAGTCATTCGGTCGTGTGCAGCTCTTTGCGACCCCATGAATTGCAGCACGCTAGGCCTCCCTGGCCATCAAAAACTCCCACAGTTTACTCAAACTAATGTCCATTGTCGGTAATGCCATCCAGCCATCTCATCCTCTGTTGTCCCCTTCTCCTCCTGCCCCCAATCCCTCCCAGCATCAGGGTCTTTTCCAATGAGTCAACTGTTCGCATGAGGTGACCAAAGTATTGGGGTTTTAGCTACAGTATCAGTCCTTCCAATGAACACCCAGGACTGATCTCCTTTAGAATGGACTGGTTGGATCTCCTTGCAGTCCAAGGGACTCGCAAGAGTCTCCAACACCACAGTCCAAAAGCATCAATTCTTCAGCGCTCAGCTTTCTTCACAGTCCAACTCTCATATCCATACATGACTGCTGGAAAAACCATAGCCTTAACTAGATGGATCTTTGTTGGTAAGTAATGTCTCTGCTTTTGAATATGCTATCTAGGTTGGTCATAAATTTCCTTCCAGAGAGTAAGCATTTTTAATTTCATGGCTGCTGTCATCATCTGCAGTGATTTTGGAGACCCCAAAAGTAAAGTCTGACACTGTTTCCACTGCTTCCTCATCTATTTCCCATGATATAATGAGACCAGATGCCATGGTCTTCGTTTTCTGAATGTTGAGCTTTAAGCCAACTTTGTCACTCTCTCTTTCACTTTCATCAAGAGGTTTTTTAGTTCCTCTTCACTTTCTGCCATAAGGGTGGTGTCATCTGCAT
>NW_011494708.1:11103692-11116267 GCF_000754665.1 Bison bison bison | reverse complement strand
GAACTCTCTTCCTTTTTCCATGATCCAGCAGATGTTGGTATTTTTCTGTTTCCTCTGTCTTTTCTAAAACCAGCTTGAACATCTGGAAGTTCACAGTTCACATATTGCTGAAGCCTGGCTTGGGGAATTTTGAGCATTACTTTACTAGCGTGTGAGATGGGTGCAGTTGTGCGGTAGTTCGAGCATTCTTTGGCATTGCCTTTCTTTGGGATTGGAATGAAAACTGACCTTTTCCAGTCCTGTTGCCACTGCTGGGTTTTCCAAATTTGCTGGCATATTGAATGCAGCACTTTCACAGCAATCATCTTTCATGATTTGAATTAGCTCAGCTGGAATTCCATCAACCTCCACTAGCTTTGTTCTTAGTAGGGCTTTCTAAGGCCCACTTGACTTCACATTCCTGGATGTCTGGCTCTACATGAGTGATCACACTATCGTGATTATCTTGCTCATGAAGATCTTTTTTATACAGTTTTCTGTGTGTTCTTGCCACCTCTTGCCACATCTTTTCTTCTGTTATGTCCATTCCATTTCTGTCCTTTATTGAGCCCATCTTTGCATGAAATATTCCCTTGGTATCTCTAGTTTTTATGAAGAGATCTCTTGTCTTTCCCATTCTGTTATTTTCCTCTATTTCTTTGCATTGATCACTGAGGAAGGCTTTTTTATCTCTCCTTGCTATTCTTTGGAACTCTGTATTCAGATGTTTATATCTTTCCTTTTCTCCTTTGCTTTTCGCTTCTCTTCTTTTCACAGCTATTTGTAAGGCCTCCCCAGACAGCCATTTTGCTTTTTTGCATTTCTTTTCCATGGGGATAGTCTTGATCCCTGTCTCCTGTACAATGTCACACACCTCCATCCATAGTTCATCAGGCACTCTATCTATCAGATCTAGTCCCTTAAATCTATTTCTCGCTTCCACTGTATAATCATAAGGGATTTGATTTAGGTCATACCTGAATGGTCTAGTGGTTTTCCCTACTTTCTTTATTTTTTTTTCTTTTTTTTTGTTTGTTTTTATTTGTTTTTATTTTATTTTTTTTATAAATTTTATTCCTTTATTTCTCATGTGTTCCCCATCCTGAACCCTCCTCCCTCCTGCCTCCCCATACCATCCCTCTGGGTCGTCCCAGTGCACCAGCCCCAAGCATCCAGCATCGTGCATTGAACCTGGACTGGCATCTCATTTCATACATGACATTTCACATGTTTCTGAATTTGGCAATAAGCTATTCATGATCTGAGCCACATTCAGCCCCTGGTCTTGTTTTTGCTGACTATATAGAGCTTCTCCATCTTTGGCTGCAAAGAATATAATCAATCTAGAGGGGTGCAACTCATTGGAGGGTGGGGGGAGCTTCAAGAGGAAGGGACATAATGTATACTTTTGGTTGATTCACTTATTGTATGGCAGAAGCCAACACACTATGGTAAAGCAATTATCTTCCAATTGAAAATACATTTTAAAAGTAAATAAATGTTTTGAAAAAATACATTCTCATGTTACAAAAAATTAAAAATCAGTATATCTGAGGTAGGAAATACAGTAATGATTTCTCAGTCTTCATATAATTCCCATGGCTTCACTATTCTGTCTATGTACACAAAAACTTGAAGATAGCCCCAATGTAATTTTTACCTAAAGGCATTTTTTTTTGTTTAATTTTACTCTTTATGTGGTACTTGCTCTCTAAATGGCAAGAATGAAAGAACAGTAACAAGACAGAAACTCTAAAGCATAATTATTGCTACATGAAAGAGGTTTATTTGCACTGTGTAAACCTGATCTGACTCTTTCACTTTATAATGATGGCTTTGAGCAGGTCAATTAACCTCTCTTATTTTAATATGTTTCATTTGTAAAATGAGGATAATAATTCTAAACAATGCCAGAGGTTGTTTATAATTATCAAATGAGATTTTGTATTTGTAAATTATCAGTAAGTATCTCATTGTGACTATTAGTAACACGGCCTGATTCTATATTTGTTAGGTCTTTTGCTGTCTTCCCATCATCCCCTAGAGGTTCAGTGTTACCAAAGGTGTTACATTAAAATGTCCCATGGATTCTTCCTCAATTCTATTTCTTTCAAACTCCACAGCCAATCCAGGCGACTCTAACTTTTTTCCAAATGCAGCACCTCCTCACATGATCACTGCTAGAATGTAGATCCAAACCACCATTATTTATTTCTCAGATTATGAAAAAATGCTTACCAATTGATCTGTCTCAAGCCCTAGCTCCTGATCATTTATTTTCAAAACCATATCCAGAACTCCTTTAAAATGCAAGTCAAATTATGTCCCTTACATAAAACATTGCAAAGAATTTTATTCAGAGTCATAAACAATCAAAGTCATTGCTATTGTGATGGGTAAAATCTTTCCCACATGTTGCTCATCACTTTTGACTGACTCCACTCCAGTTGCCCCTAAGTCAGTCATGATTTTGCTATGGAGCCTGTAGTTTCTTCTTTCTAGTTGGTTTTTAACTCAGACATATACATAGATTGCTTTACTACTTCAATTGTTCAAATACCCAACTTTTAATAAAGACTTAGCAACTTCACTTTTATCCCATTATAAGCAGTCCCATTTGCTGTTTTCCTTGTCTCAGTACTGATTAACACACAATATGCCACATACTCTAATTTGTTTAATGAATGTAAAGTCCTTCAATGAATGTAATTTAAAAAAGAGGGATTTTTATCTGTATCATTCACAATTATATCTGCAACTGGTAGAACAGTTCAGTAAATATTTTTTTTAAATGAATTAAAAACATTTCGAGGAAAAAAGTGTTTCTTCTTGCTAAGATTCCTACAGTAGTTTTCCCTTGCTGCTAAAATAATTACCACAAAGTTGATGGCTGAAAACAACACAGATTTATTCTCTTATACTTGTAGAGGAATAAAAGTCCAGCACAGGTTTAACCTCAAGCTTATTTTATGGAATGTGGGTGGCCTCTATAAGCTGGAAAAGCTACTAGGGTAGTGAAACCAGTGTTGGATTTTTATTCCTATAAAACTAAAAGATAATAAATTTGTGTTTTTATTTTCACTGACTCAATGGACATGAACTTGAGCAAACTCTGGGAGATAGTGAAGGACAGGGAAGTCTGGCATGCTCCAGTCTGTGGGGTCTCAGAGTCGGACACAACTTAACAACTGAACACCAACAACATGACACCTTACGTTGATCTTTGAAGCTAGTCAGTGTCACGTCTTTCTGACGGTTCTCCTATGGTTACATCTCCCTCTGATTTTGACGTCTTCTACTCTCTTTCAGCTTTAAAGACTCTCATTACTAGATTGTGACCACCTGAATCATCCAGGCTATTCACCCTTTCTAAGGTCAGCTATTTAGATCATTTAATTTTGCCTGAAACCTCAGTGTTCCTTTTCCATGTGACCTATATTCATGGGTTCTGGGGATTACAGTGTGGATATCTTTTGTTGCTGTTTAGTCGCTAAGTCATGTTTGACTCTGCAACCCACCAGCCTCCTCTGTCCATGGAATTTTCCAGGCAAGAATACTGGAGTGGACTGCCATTTCCTTCTCCAGGGAATCTTCCCAACCCAGGGATCACCATCTCCTGCATTGGCAGGCAGATTCTTTACCACTGAGCCACAGGGAAGCCTGTGGATATCTTTGGGTGACCATCATTCTGCCTACCACAGTTCCCTTCTATAAGTACTCTTGAGTCTCTCTCTTCCTCCTATATCCTCAAGCATCTTGAGTCAGGCCTCACTTTTCCATGGTAACCACTTGCACTGAGATCGCTAATAACTTCAGCTGACACATTCGGGAGATACTCTTTCACCCTCACCCTGCTTTATGCGCCAGGAGCATGAGTAGCATGTGAAGCAATTCTTTTCAGCTGCCTTATTGAGAGGGTTTCTTACCTTACCTTCTGTGGAAAGTGTTCTTTGGTTCTTTTATTACTCTGACATAGGAGAGAAATGATGAAAAAAATTATAGAAGGTGAAGTTATCCCAACCTTCAATTTTACTGTGTTTTCTTACTAATTAATATCTTGAATTCTTATATGAAAATATTGCATCATATCTACATCTATACCTGTGTGCATCATGCAGTTCTCTATGACAGATGTGTACAGATGTATTTCATTTGATGTGATCCAATTTTAAATAAAATATTGGATAGTTGGTAAAAGTTGAAAAACTGTATAATTTAAATGCAAAAAAAAAAAAAAAAGGTATCCTTCTTTTCAGGTTTTTGTTGATACACCCTCTATTTAATTGTTGGAGCTTCTACAGCATTCTAAAACTAAACTTCTTACTTGTGGTTGATTCTACAATCTCTAGTCACTTATCTTTATATTTGTAACTGAATATTTGGGCATTCTTAGCAAGCATTACAATTGTTTTCCACAAATTGAGCATTTCTTTACATATTCCATAGGACCTTTGATAAATAAATTTCAGAATTTGTTAATCACCTTCCAATTTTTTTTCCTTCTTATGTTTACCACCTTTGCTTAATAGCAACAAGATGCTCCAGTTGACTCCTAACAAAGCATAACATTCATTTTGCCTTGAACCATCTGTATCTGCCTCCTTATTGGCTTATCTCTAAAAATCTCTTTTATAAACACTTTAATAAAATCTGTTTTACTCTGTGTTCCTCTTCATTACTGATTTATTTTGAACCTTCATCACTTCTCTCATAATTTAGTATTGGTTTTCCTTGCCCTCAGTCGTCCTCATTATATATTTAAATGCTCATATATGAAATAGTAGCATTTCTAGATTACACTTATGATTACATTATCAAACTGTTTAAAAACATAGGGCAAGGGCATGGTATATGAACATCTTCCAGTCCACTTTTGTTTTCCTTTCTAGCTCCTACTTCAATCTTTCCTTATTGATATTTCCTTGTTCCTGTCGTATGAATCACTTGAAGTTCACAAGTGGGTGCTGTATGTTTTACAGCTTGTTCCATCTTCTAGAATTCTGTTCTTTTTACATCCAGTTCCAACCTTCTATGGTACAGAAAAACTTTCCTGAATGATGTTAAAAATCTACTTCTCTTCCAAGTTCCTTAACTGCTTTCTTTGTATATTCTTCTCTTTTAATATTCCAATTGTGTGTTCACCTTTCCACTTCAGGAAAACCAATTTTGTGATGAAATGGACTCTTTGATTCAAAAATTTAGTGAAGTACTTAATGTAGAAGACTGGATTATTTGTTGGATTAGTAATTTTTCTTTCTTCCACTACAGTAGTGGGAGGGAAATGACCTGATAAATGCTCTTGCAGAAGAGAGACTAAGGATGATGATATCTGAAACCAGAATTGTGTTTCTTCAATTGCTATAGCACATGGCTCCAGTATTAATGACCTAATTCAAAACTGCCAGCCTTATCAAACCTACATATTTTTTAACCTGTTGTAATTTAAAATGTATAGTTCTATAATTATGTTAAGCTACAGTAGTAGTTCTTAACTAGGTATGAACTCACCCTTCTTAGGACATTTGGAAATATTTAGAGACATTTTTTCATAGTCACAATTGGGAGGATGCTACCAGCATCTAGTGGGTAGAGGTCAGGAATGCTGTAAGAGATTATTATCCAGCCCAAACTGTCAATAGTGCCACTATTAGAAGTACTACTCTAGAGCAAACGATGTACCTTATTAAAGGTAATATCCACATCTATATATATAAATAGAATATTTACTTAACTGTTTCAGGGACTGAAATACATGTGATTTTTTATTCTATGCTATTTTTATATAGTTATAGGAATAAAAGTTCTGTTTTATTTCTCAAGGGACACTAAAGCATGATTTTCTCTAAAATATTATATCTTTCATTTTTATATGCATATGACATATATATATACATATATATATATATTCCACTAATTTTCCCTAATTTTAGTGCATGCTTTTTATAGACTGAACTTTATTTTTTAAATTTAATTTGGAAGTTAGCATTTCAGATGTGTTAATTTATTTCAAAACAGAAAAAAACACACACACACATTATGCCTTAAGCTGTCTTTCAGAGATGTTGTAATAGCATCACATGAATGGAAATTAATTGGTCTAGTGTTCCTTGTAAGGTGTAAATAGATATTATTTATTCTATTAAACACATGATAAGAAAAAAGTAACATAGCATTTTCCCAGTTTAGAAATGATAAGGACAAAGTAGAACACCCTTCTCCAGTGCATGCTGCTGCCGCTGCTAAGTCACTTCAGTCGTGTCCGACTCTGTGTGACCCCATAGACAGCAGCCCACCAGGATCCCCCGTCCCTGGGATTCTCCAGGCAAGAACACTGGGGTGGGTTGCTATCTCCTTCTCCAATGCATGAAAGTGAAAAGTGAAAGTGAAGTCGCTCAGTCGAGTCTGACTCCCAGCGACCCCATGGACTGCAGTCCACCAGGCTCCTCCGTCCATGGGACTTGCCAGGCAAGAGTACTGGAGTGGGTTGCCATTGCCTTCTCCATCTCCAGTGAATAGGCATGCATATATATATTTTATCTTAAAGTGTTCTATATATATTACTAAAGCTGACACATGCAATGCAGAAATACTAAGGTGAAATTTAATAAAAAGTTAAGAAAAGCAACATAGAAAGATTAGGATTTGCTATGCTTTTCCATGATTAGTCCTGTTTATAAAAGAACTTTCAGATTTCCTATAGCCCACAGAGCAGCACTGATACTCCAGTTTGATATATCCTGAGAACATATTGACAATTTATACTACAAGGTAATATCCGGTATTAGTTTGTGCATTTAATGAAATCACTTATTGTTATGAGATTTAATAGATAGATAAGCCAGTCCTTACTCTTGTGAAATATGCAATCACATAGACCAAAAGCAGACTGGTACCGTGGTAAATGCTAGATGCACACTGGAAGGTGTGGCAGATACTGCAGATACCCTGTTCAATAGCCATTAGCTCCTTATTTCTTGATATAAGAAACTGGCTTCTGTTCAGGAATTGATAACTCATGTTCTCAGAGAAAGTGGTCCTATCCCAGCTCCTGGAAACAATGATTCCCAGCACCTGGAATAACAATGATTTTTCTTTTGCAAGTGACTGGCTCAGCATGGTTGTGTGACATAGCTGTGGCTAATGAGACAAATATAAAATTTGCTTTTGAGGACCTGGGGAAGGATTTTTCCTGATAAAAAGATATTGGGGTGGGTGGGGGGGGCTGTCTCTTTTCCCCTTTGCCAAGTGGGTTATTTGAAGGCATGGTAACTGGAACTTCAGCAGTGTTTTGATCATTAGGGCATCAGCCCCAGTTTGAAAGCCCAAATGCTGAGGATGGTGGGAAAGAAAGATGAAAGATCCTGGCTCTTGAGAAGCTGATTCTGTCCTACACAAGTTTCCTTTTTTATCAGCTTTTCTTTTAATTACAATTAAAATTAAATTTTAATTTCTATTTCATACAGCTGGAAATATCTTAACTGATAGAGAAAAAAAACTAAGCAAAGCTGGGAGAGGTCAGGTAGGACTTTCCAAAGTAAATACAATCTACATGCACCATCAAATCTCTAGACAATACCTCTGAAGTTTCATGTTCTCTATAATCTCTGTCCATAGAAGAAATTTAGTTATCAGAACTGAATAATGGGCTCATATTTGGGGCAAAATGTTATATCATAATTCATGGAATACATTCAAAATCAGAGAAATTCTCCTATTGAGGTCTACTGCTAAGCTGCTGCTAAGTCACTTCAATCGTGTCCGACTCTGTGTGACCCCATAGACGGCAGCCCACCAGGCTCCCCCATCCCTGGGATTCTCCAGGCAAGAACAGTGGAGTGGGTTGCCATTTCCTTCTCTAATGCATGAAAGTGAAAAGTGAAAGTAAAGTCGCTCAGTCATGTCCGACTCTCAGCGACTCCATGGATTGCAGCACACCAGGCTCCTCCATCCATGGGATTTTCCAGGCAAGAGTACTGGAGTGGGGTGCCATTGCCTTCTCCGATTGAGGTCTACAGAAGTCAATAAAAAAGATATTAAATAACTACACAATATGTGTTCACTCAAAGTCATTTTAAATACTATTTATCAAGATAGAAATAAAAAAGTTTGCAAACAGAATTACCAAGAGACCTTTCAGATACTGCCTAAAATGAACCTGAAATGGATTATATAACTTTGTTTCCTGGAACTTCCTAGCCATGAAGTGAGGTGCACAGGAGGATGCAAGAGATTGTGTACAATGAAGGAGAGATTTAAACTCTACTCCCACTGAGAATGCTTACAAAAATTGCTCCAACTATTCAGCCATCCTTTCTTGCACCCTAACAGAGCCTGTTTTATATTCCTTTCATATAGGAATATTTGAAGGCAAAAAGCAAATACATCTTTTCCTTTATCTGTGCATGCTATTATAGCCTGACAATATGAATTGAGCTGCTTTTATCAACCTAAATGCTTGAGTTCTTTACCAAGTACCATCACTACAGTCTCCAGGTCTAGTTTCTAGCAAGCATGCAGTGACTAATGACGGATGTATCCCCGCTGATGATGTAACTACTATATGAAATTAACATTGATGGGATTTTCCTGTGGTCCAGTGGCTAAGAATCCACCTCTGAATGCAATGGACACAGGTTTGATCCCTGGTCAGGGAAGAATCCACATGCTGCAGTGTGGCTAAGTCCATGTGCTGCAACTACAGAGTCCATGAGGAAAGCCAATGAAGAAATGAAGACCCAGTGCAGCCAAAAATAAATAAATTTTTAAAAAAGAAACTAACTTATTGATACTATGTACATATATTTTGCCATCCAAGTCAGATCTTTCTGTGAATGAAATAAGAGCTCTTAATACTTTAAGTGAAATGACAGGCATTACCCAAGACTGTCCAAAGTTCTCCTGGTCTACCTGGGAAGAAGATTTTTATCTCAAGACCTTAATGCTGCTCTTTCAATGACATAATTTTTCAATTTTAAAACATATTTTATTTTATAAAACAGTATTGTACTCTGAAAAATTCAATCAAGTATAGTTTTAAATGATAAAATTATAGAAAATTAACCAATAAATGTGTACTAAGTTTTATTGGTAGCCAGGATTTGAAAAGGTTGAGATTGATTGAAATTCTTGGGAAAGCTTCATGGAAGCGGAATTTGAAATAGACGATGTAAATTTTGTTGGGCTGGAGGGGCAGAGGAATGATCAATGATAACAGTGTGGAAACAATACAAACAAAGGGAAGGAGAAAGGAATATTATGCCAATCAATTCAAACTGACTAACAATATGCTGCCTTCATAAAAATGAATAACCATTTGTTGATTTACAGTGTGTATAAGAATTTATACACCTGTCATCTGACATTTATCGAAATAGAAAAAATTCTATCAGTTCTTTTATGATAATAATTTTTATGATTATTTTCAATTATACGTAAAGAAATAGGAAGGGTAAAAATTTATGTAAAGTGATATACATTTAGTAATGTAGGCTACAAAATGTTTTATGAATTTTTAAACTCCTTTTATCTAGTGTTCCTTATACTCTGTGGCATCTCTTCTGTAATGACTGGAAGATGGTAGAATAATTGTCTCCTTGTGGGCTGAGGAAAATATGGTGAAAATAATTCCATAGTTGTTATTAATATAAAACTTAAAAAGGAAAATGTTGAATGCACGAAAAGAAACTATGAAGGAATCAGGAATGGAGCTGACTGTGAGCCAGAATGAAGCTTTCAAAAGCAGAGATGGTAAAAGATGGGTACTAATATTCCATAATTGTGGTGATGAGCTTCTAATAACAACAAAAAAATACAAAAAGAGTAGTTATAGAAGATGAGAATATATTCCATTGTCTATTTAAGTGAAAAGCAATTGAGGATGCAGCTTTTTAATAAGGAAAATATCATGGTCTAGTGGGCCAGAGTCTAAACTGCGCTCTACTCTAGTTCAGCTATTGAATCTGGTGGACCTTAAACAGATGGCAGGAAACTAGGAATTGAAGATGATTTAGAATTGAAGATGATTTACAGGCTCCTTGCCCACTTCTTTCCTCTTCTCAAATGTTATTAATCTCCCTTGGGAAAGCTCTATGACACACAGAATATAGATGGACAACAGCCAAAAGCACAACATACATAAAAATGAGAACATATGTAGTAAGAATAAAAGTATATTAACAAGTGAATGTTTATCAGTTTGTGAGTACTAAACTCTCTGCTAAATTTGTTAAAATGTAATGATAGGCTGCACATGATTGTGTGCCCTCATCCCACTGGTTAGCTCATGATTGGACAGCTTAAATCCCTTTATTTTCAGATGCACAAGGAAAATGATGATATTTCTTGCATGAGCAATTTTGTGCTTCATTGCTCTTAATTGCATGCTTAAGCTTCACTCTTTGAAAGCTTACAATGTCTTAGAAAAAAAAGAGGTGAATATATGAGATCTTGCAGAAATGAAAAAAAAAAAAAAATCCCAAAATCTGAAGAAGAGGAAAAAAAAAATCTGCTGCTAGGAGGTATAACTCATTTAAAAATAAAAATTCATGTATTGTAATTAAATACAAGCATAGCCTATAGGCAATTCAAAAAAATCCCATTGTACAAAAGGGTAGTTGACATAAGTAACAAACTGTGTAAGTCAGTAATAAAAGCAAAGTGGTAGTAATCAGATCAAGAGAGAACTGAATCAATTTTTAGAAAATAAAGATGCCACGGCCACTGCCCAGACTTTAATGGCAGGAAAAGTAACTACATCAACTGCTTTAGATTATCACTGAATTTGAACTATTCCTTATTATAGGAACCATTTATAATCATTTAGGACTTGATCTTATTTTTTTATATTTGCTAAATAAAAGTGTTTTGTTTTGTTTTACTTAACCTAAGTTCCCTGAGATCAAAGACTCTGGATAAATTTTAATTTATCTGGATAATTTTAAATGCTTAGCAAAGAATAAACCTTCAGTTATTAGTTACTAAATGAAATAATGATTTTATGAAGAAAAACACTCAAAGTAGGAAGTCAAGAAACACCTGGAGTAACAGGCAAATTTGGCCTTGGAATACAGAATGAAGCAGGGCAAAGGCTAATAGAGTTTTGCGAAGAGAATGCACTGGTCATAACAAACACCCTCTTCCAACAAAACAAGAGAAGACTCTACACATGGACATCACCAGATGGAAAACACCGAAATCAGACTGATTATATTCTTTGCAGCCAAAGATGGAGAAGCTCTATACAGTCAGCAAAAACAAGATGAGGAGCTACCTGTGGCTCAGATCATGAATACCTTATAGCCAAATTCAGACTTAAATTGAAGAAAGTAGGGAAAACCACTAGACCATTCAGGTATGACCTAAATCAAATTCCTTATGATTATACAGTGGAAGTGAGAAATAGATTTAAGGGACTAGATCTGATAGACAGAGTGCCTGATGAACTATGGACGGAGGTTTGTGACATTGTACAAGAGACAGGGATCAAGACCATCCCCATGGAAAAGAAATGCAAAAAAAGCAAAATGGCTGTCTGGGGAGGCCTTACAAATAGCTGTGAAAAGAAGAGAAGCAAAAAGCAAATGAGAAAAGGAAAGATATTCCCATCTGAATGCAGAGTTCCAAAGAATAGCAAGGAGAAATAACAAAGCCTTCCTCAGTGATCAATGCAAAGAAATAGAGGAAAACATCAGAATGGAAAATACTAGAGATCTCTTCAAGAAAATTAGAGATACCAAGGGAACATTTCATGCAAAGATGGGCTCAATAAAGGACAGAAAGTGTATGCACCTAACAGAAGCAGAAGATATTAATAATAGGTGGCAAGAATACACAGAAGAACAGTACAAAAAAGATCTTCACAACCAAGATAATCACGATGGTATGATCACTCACCTAGAGCCAGACATCTTAAAACGTGAAGTCAAGTGGGCCTTAGAAAGCATCACTGTGAACAAAGCTAGTGGACATGATGGAATTCCAGTTGAGCTATTTCAAATCATGAAAGATGATGCTGTGAAAGTGCTGCACTCAATATGCCAGCAAATATGGAAAATGCAGCAGTGGCCACAGGACTGGAAAAGGTCAGTTTTCATTCCAATCCCAAAGAAAGGCAATGCCAAAGAATGCTCAAACTACCACACAATTGCACTCATCTCACACGCTAGTAAAGTAATGCTCAAAATTCTCCAAGCCAGGCTTCAGCAATACGTGAACTGTGAACTTCCAGACGTTCAAGTGGGTTTTAGAAAAGGCAGAGGAACCAGAGATCAAATTGCCAACATCTGCTGGATCATCAAAAAAAGCAAGAAAGTTCCAGAAAAAAACATCTATTTCTGCTTTATTGACTATGCCAAAGCCTGTGACTGTGTGGATCACAATAAACTGTGGAAAATTCTGAAAAAGATAGGAATACCAGATCACCTGATCTGCCTCTTGAGAAACCTGTATGCAGGTCAGGAAGCAACAGTTAGAATTGGACATGGAACAACAGACTGGTTCCAAATAGGAAAAGGAGTACGTCAAGGCTTTATACTGTCACCCTGCTTATTTAACTGATATGCAGAGTACATCATGAGAAACGCTGGACTGGAAGAAGC
>NW_011494708.1:11097168-11103592 GCF_000754665.1 Bison bison bison | reverse complement strand
AAGATTGCCGGGAGAAATATCAATAACCTCAGATATGCAGATGACACCACCCTTATGGCAGAAAGTGAAGAGGAACTCAAAAGCCTCTTGATGAAAGTGAAAGAGGAGAGTGACAAAGTTGGCTTAAAACTCAACTTTCAGAAAACTAAGATCATGTCATCTGGTCCCATCACTTCATGGGAAATAGATGGGGAAACAGTGGAAACAGTGTCAGACTTTATTTTTTTGGGCTCCAAAATCACTGCAGATGGTGATTGCAGCCATGGAATTAAAAGACACTTACTCCTTGAAAGGAAAGTTATGACCAACCTAGGTAGCATATTGAAAAGCAGATATATTACTTTGCCAACAAAGGTCTGTCTAGTGAAGGCTATGGTTTTTCCAGTGGTCATGTGTGGATATGAGTTGGACTGTGAAGAAAGCTGAGCACCGAAGAATTGATGCTTTTGAATTGTGGTGTTGGAGAAGACTCTTGAGAGTCCCTTGGACTGCAAGGAGATCCAACCAGTCCATTCTGAAGGAGATCAGCCCTGGGATTTCTTTGGAAGGAATGATGCTAAAGCTGAAACTCCAGTACTTTGGCCACCTCATGCAAAGAGTTGACTCATTGGAAAAGACTCTGATGCTGGGAGGGATTGGGGGCAGGAGGAGAAGGGGACGACAGAGGATGAGATGGCTGGATGGCATCACTGACTCGATGGACCTGAGTCTGAGTGAACTCCGGGAATTGGTGATGGACAGGGAGGCCTGGCGTGCTGCAATTCATGGGGTCACAGAGTCAGACACAACTGAGCAACTGAACTATACTGAACTGAACTGAGTATTAGAAAGAAATAGTGTTAGTTGTTCAGTCTTGTCCAACTCTTTGTGACACCACAGACTGTAGCCCACCAGGCTCCTTAAGAACCCAGGAAATTCTGGGGAGCCATTTTTAAATTCAGAACATAATGAAAATTTATAAATGTGTGTGTTCCCTGGCTTCCTAAGTAATTCATTTTTAAAGTAATTTCAAAATGAGGTTGGTTTTATTTTACAGTAATTAATTTCCAATTTTTTTCTTCTATTTTATATGCTTAATGAATTTAAATAGTTGAAAACTGTCTATTTGTAACAATTCGTGGTATAAATTTCATTATTCAATTTATTAAAAATAACTGCCACTTTACATTGTAGAGAATCTAGTCTGTGTTTGAGAGCATTTTGGGCTTGTTTATTTTGTCGATACACAAATTTACCAGTATTATGAGTTTAGATATATGTTCAACTCTCTGAAAGTTGTGCACTTTGTTTCCCTTCATCCTCTATCTAAGACTTGAACAGTGGTTTCTTTAGATTGTTTTCATTTGATTAAATAACTGAAAAATCAATTCTATGAATGTAATCCAGTAATGGTACTATTTACATTGAAAAACATAATAAAATAAATAAAAACTTAGTGATTCTTCTTTTTTACTTCTTTTTATGAGCATGTTTCTAAGAAATAACAACTGGTTAATTCTGGAAGCCCAAAGAAAAGGAAGATATCTCAATCACTTTCCCCTATAAAATTTACATCAACTGACTTTTCCAGTTCCTTTTCATCACATAAAAAGTATTTATTACACTTGGGCTTCTCTGGTGGCTCAGTTGATAAAGAATCCAACTGAAAATGCAGGAGACTCCCTGTAAGGCAAGAGACCTGGGTTTAATCAATCCCTGGGTGCAGAAAACCTCCTGGAGTAGGAAATGGCAACCCATTCCAGTATTCTTGTCTGGAAAACCTGATGCACAGAGAAGTCTGGTGGGCTACAGTCCATGGCATCTCAAGAGTCAGACATGACTTACTTTAGTGTTAGTGATCAAACATTTTTAGCAGGAAATTTACAACAATAATATTGGGGGAATATAAATTCTAAGATTATTCAGCAACTACATTACTGATATCCACAAAAAGAATACAGAAATAAAATTTTAAAACACAAAAAGAATTAAACCATTTTAATAACAAGAATAAAACAAAAACAAAAGGATAAATCTACTTTTGACATGTTTTAAATATACATGTAAATATACATAAACATACACAAATAATCCTTTGATAACCACCAAAATTTTATGACAGTCCAATAAATTTAAAATACATCCATATGAAAATTGAATGAAATAAATCTTACCCATAACATCTTAGCTTCATCCACTATATTTTATTCTTTATTCTATGCTTCAATATGTTAAAAATAAAACTTTTAAATATTAAACTCTCCAGTGCTTGGGCCAACATATTAAATGCAAAATCATAGATTAAAGCAATATTCTGAGAGTAATTAACTAACGTATTATTTCTCTTCCTTATACTTTTTGTGGCTCTTCCAAGCTGTGCGTGTGTATGTCTGTGTACATGTTCAATCATGTCTGACTCTTGTGACCCCATGGGCTGTAGCCCACCAGGCTTCTCTATCCATGGGATTTCTCAGGCATACTGGACTGGGTTGCAGTTCCCTCCTCCAGGGAATCTTGCTGACCCAGGATTCAAATCTGCATCTCCTGTGTTTCCTGTATTGAAAGGTGGATTCTTTACCACTGAGTCACTGGGGAAGCCCCCTTTCCGTGCTGTAGTATTCCTAATTTTTAGATTAGACAGGGATTTCAGGGAGCATTAATTTAAATATATTGTGCTTTTTTTTTTTTCTCTTGCCCTGGTAGACCATATTTTGTTCTCAGTCCTCTACCTGCATTGTCTGACTGCTATTAATAGTGTCACCTGGATTCCTTTGCAGGCTGGCTTTGACTTGGTTTTATTAATGAGGAAGAAGTCAATTTATTTCTATTTCAATCCAGGGTTATTTTACCTGTGTTACCTATAGTGTCTGTGTCCCTCTATGACCATAATTTATTGATGGAAGATCTCTTTGACTACTGACAGTCTCTAGAAAACTCAATCCCCTTTGTTGCTTCCCTAAAGTTTGCTCACACTTTTATAAATAATCTCTTCATTGAAAGCCTTTCAATTGAACCATCTAAGTACACAAAGTCCTGAGAGATAGAGCAGATAATTGAAAATATGCCACCAAGAAGGGCAAGATTAGATGAAATCCTGGAACCAGACTGATCATCTATTAGTTGAACACATACATGGATGATATACTTGTTTGGGAAAGTGGAACAGTGATAATCTGTTATTCACTGACACCAGACTTACCCAAATTACCACTGTCCATAGCTGGCGGTCCACATAATTTGCAGTACTCAATGCAATAATGCTGCACCCCAACCCCCACTTAAAACTTGCTGAAAATTTCAAGATAATAAAGACAAAGCATTACAATAAGTGCTGAGTCCTAGTAAGTGCAGAGTCCTGTGGGAATGCATAAGTGGCAAGCCTTTAAAACTGCCTCCAGGTTGAGTACGTTGAGTTGTAGTACTGCTGCTGCTACGTCATAGCAGTCGTGACCGACTCTGTGCGACCCCATAGATGGCAGCCCACCAGGCTCCCCCATCCCTGAGATTCTCCAGGCAAGAACACTGGAGTGGGTTGCCATTTCCTTCTCCAATGCATTAAAGTGAAAAGTGAGTGAAGTCACTCAGTAGTGTTCAACTCTTAGCGACCCCATGGACTACAGCCTACCAGACTCCTCCATCCATGGGATTTTCCAAGCAAGAGTACTGGAGTGGGGTGAGTTGTAGTACTAATGGAAGGCAAAGGTTTGTCTGATCAAGTGTTGATTCCATCAAGTGAGATCAACATGAAAACTATAACAATTACAAAGCTGTGAGGCAAAATGCCTATCTCTGTGCTGGATAACTTAAAACAATAATGATAATAATTTAAAAGACTTTAAATTCTGAACTGCAAATATAGTTAGGAATGCTGGAAAGTGCCATAATAGTCTTAAAACAAACTCATATTTCATGGCTGCAATAAATGCCTGCAAAAGACTTGGTTATAAATCAAATTGTGTAGGTTAAGAGTTGCAAAGCCAGTTTAAAAAGCAATTTCTAACTCCAAGACTCTTAGGCTTGGAATAAGTCATTGCTTGCAGATAAGCAGGGGTTGAAGGCTTGGGTTGGGGGCATTTTGGTAGATACAAACAAACTGCTGCTACTGCTAAGTCACTTCAGTCGTGTCCAACTCTGTGAGACCCCATAGACGGCAGCCCACCAGGCTCCCCCGTCCCTGGGATTCTCCAGGCAAGAATACTGGAGTGGGTTGCCATTTCCTTCTCCAATGCATGAAAGTGAAAAGTGAAGTCGCTCAGTCGTGTCCGACTCTCAGCTACCTCATGGACTGCAGCCTACCAGGCTCCTCCGTCCATGGGATTTTCCAGGCAAGAGTACTGGAGTGGGGTGCCATTGCCTTCTCCGGATACAAACAAAATTGGGCATCTATTCCTAAAGTGTTTTTGAAATCCACTTTGAGCAGAAGAAGCTCTTCTCCCAATTTCTAAGGAAACTAGAATTCTTTATAAAAAAAAATCATTAATGAGTTGATTTTGGGCAGTTGCTCCCAAGAGGATGCTTGTT
Organism: Bison bison bison; assembly: GCF_000754665.1. Lineage (NCBI taxonomy): Eukaryota > Metazoa > Chordata > Mammalia > Artiodactyla > Bovidae > Bison > Bison bison. The sequence goes on along the minus strand of NW_011494708.1, from coordinate 11,099,092 downwards.
TTCCTAAAATACTCCCCATCAGTGCTTCTGGACCCAATTTCCAGACTATGAAATACAGTCTCTACAGGAGAGAGCCTATGCACTAACTAAAATTGTGAGATCTTACCACCTCTAAGGGTATTAAATTTAATAGGACCAAATTTATCAAAACAGCAGTTTTAGCCCAATATTTGACATTTAATATGGTGGCCCCAAAAGTTAAAAGTGTATTTAATAGTTCCTTTAGCATATTGGAACCTGGGTTAATCAGTTGCTACTGCTGCTGCTGCTGCTGCTAAGTCGCTTCAGTCGTGTCCGACTATGTGAGACCCCATAGACAGCAGCCAAGCAGGCTCCCCTGGCCCTGGGATTCTCATGGCAAGAACACTGGAGTGGGTTGCCATTTCCTTCTCCAATGCATGAGAACGAAAAATGAAAGTGAAGTCGCTCAATCGTGTCTGATTCCTAGTGACCCCATGGACTGTAGCCTACCAGGTTCCTCCATCCATGGGATTTTCCAGGCAAGAGTACCAGAGTGGGGTGCCATAGCCTTCTCCAGGTTAATCAGTTACCTGCAGTTAATCAGCATAAAATGGTAGACTTCTTGGCAAACTATAGAAGAGGAAGGAGTCTGAAGGCTTAGTGAGATGGGCATGTTATAACTGATCTGAGTGTCTCAAATCATTAAGAAATGTTTTTGTTTTTCTGAGGTATCCTATCCATAAAAAGATTTGTAGTGAGTCTCCTCTGTAATTTGGAGATAACAATGGACAATAATAACATAGAATTGGGCTCCCTGATTTCAGTAGGAACAATGGTATCTCTAAATGAAATCAAGTGGGAATAATTACCCTAACAAGCCTCATGAATCTAGTTTTAAGCAGATTATTTGAACCAGCTGAGCTCTACAAATAAAGAAGAATGTAGGAAGGTTCATTTTTCTCCACACCCTCTCCAATATTTGTTATTTGTAGACTTTTTAATGATGATCATCCTGACTTGAGTGAGGTGATACCTCAAAGCAAATCAGTTTTGATTTGCATTTCTGTAATAATTAGTGATATTGAGTATCTTTTCATGTGCCTGTTGGCCATCTGTGCTTTCTGTGGAGAAAAGTTTGTTTAGGTTTTCTGTGCATTGTTTTGACTGGATGGTATTTTTTTTTTTATTAAACTGTATATTTTGGAAATTAATCCCTTTTTGGTAGCATCATTTGTTAATATTTTTCCCAGTCCATAGGTGATCTTTTCATTTTGCTTATGGTCTCCTTTGCTGTGCAAAAAGTTTTAAGTGTGATTAAGTCCCATTGGTTTATTTTTGTTTCTATTTCCATGAATACAGGAGAATGACCCAAGAACATATTGCTGTGATTTATGGCAAAGAGAGTTCTGCCTATCTTTTCTCTAGGAGTTTTATATTAATAGTATCAAATTTTACATATAGGTCTTTAATTCATTTTGAGTTTATTTTTGTATATGCTATTATAGAATGTTTTAATTTCACTCTTTTACATGTAACTGTCCAGTTTTCCCAGTATCACTTATTGAAGAGACTGTCTTCTGCATTGTATTTCTTTTTTTTGTTGTTGTTGATATACCCTTTTATTTATTTTTTTTTTTTTGCTTTTGTCTTTTTTTTTTTTTTAATTTTTTATAACTTTAAAAATCATGTGTTCCCCATCCTGAACCCTCCTCCCTCCTCCCTCTCCACACCATCCCTCTGGGTCGTCCCAGTGCACCAGCCCCAAGCATCCAGCATCGTGCATTGAACCTGGATTGGCATCTCGTTTCATACATGACGTTTCACATGTTTCAATGCCATTCTCCCAAATCTTCCCACCCTCTCCCTCTCCCACAGAGTCCATAAGACTGTTCTATACATCAGTGTCTCTTTTGCTGTCTCGTATACAGGGTTATCGTTACCATCTTTCTAAATTCCATATATA
>NW_011494708.1:11092105-11097010 GCF_000754665.1 Bison bison bison | reverse complement strand
TCTCCCATTCTGAAGGCTGTCTTTTCACCTTGCTAATAGTTTCCTTTGATGTGCAGAAGCTTTTAAGTTTAATTAGGTCCCATTTGTTTATTTTTACTTTTACTTCCAATATTCTGGGAGGTGGATCATAGAGGATCCTGCTGTGATGTATGTCGGAGAGTGTTTTGCCTATGTTCTCCTCTAGGAGTTTTATAGTTTCTGGTCTTACGTTGAGATCTGTAATCCATTTTGAGTTTATTTTTGTATATGGTGTTAGAAAGTGTTCTAGTTTCATTCTTTTACAAGTGGTTGACCAGATTTCCCAGCACCACTTGTTAAAGAGATTGTCTTTAATCCATTGTATATTCTTGCCTCCTTTGTCAAAGATAAGGTGTCCATATGTGTGTGGATTTATCTCTGGGCTTTCTATTTTGTTCCATTGATCTATATTTCTGTCTTTGTGCCAGTACCATACTGTCTTGATAACAGTGGCTTTGTAGTAGAGCCTGAAGTCAGGTAGGTTGATTCCTCGCATTGTATTTCTTGCCTCCTTTATTGCAGAGTAGTTGATCATAGATGAATGGATTTTTTTTCCAGATTTTCTATCCTGTTTTTTGATCTGTATGTTTGTTTCTATGCCAGCACCATATTAATTTGATTACTGTAGCTTTTTAGTATAGTCTGAAGTCATGGAGCCTGATTCCTTTAGCTCCATTTTTCTTTCCCAAGATTGTTTGGGATTTTTTGTTTCAATAAAAATTAAAATTATGTGAAAATTTTCATTAGTAATTTGATAAGAATTACACTGAATTATAGATTGCCTTGGGTAGTACAGTCATTTTAAAAATATTGATCTTCCAATCCAATAGCACAGTATATCTTTCCATCTCTTTGTGGCATCTTTTAAGTCTTTTATCCGCATCATATAGTTTTCATAGTACAGGTCCTTTGCTTCCTCAGAGAGGTACTCTATTCTTTCAGATGTGATGACAAATGGGATTGTTCCTTAATTTCTTTCTGATATTTTGCTTGTAGAGTATAGAACACAACAGATTTCTGTATATTAGTTTTGTGTCCAGCAACATTATTGAATCCATTGGTGAGGTCTAGTAGTTTTCTGGTAATATCTTTAGAATTTTCTATATATAGCATCATATCATCTGCAAGAAATTACAGATTTACTTCTTCTTCTCCAATTTTTATTACTGTTTATTTATTTATTTTTTTCTTCTCTGACTGCCACAGCTAGGGCTTCTAAAACCCTGTTTAATGAAAGTGGGAAGAGTGGGCATCCTTGTTTTGTTCCTTATCTCAGAGGAAACATTTTCAGCTTCTCACTGTTGAGTATGATGTTAGCTGAGGGTTTGTCAGATAAGGATTTTATTTTGAGTTACGTTCTTTCCAAGCCAGATTTATGAAGAGCTCTTTTTTTTTTTCTTAATCATAAATGCATAATTAATTTTATAAAAGAACTCTTTAAGATGGTCATATAGTTTTTATTCTTCAACTTGTTAATATGGTATATCATATTGATTGACTTGTGGATATTGAAAAATCATTACATTCCTGGGATAAATCCCACTTGGTCATGGCGTATGATCATTTTAATGTATTGCTGGAGTCTGTTAGTATTTTGTTGAGAATTTTTGCATATTATACTGGTCTGTGGTTTTCTTTTTTGTGTATCATATCTTTGTCTGGATTTGGCATCAAAATGATGGTCATCTCATAGTATGAGTTTGAAATTGTTCCTTCTTATGCATTTTTTTTCATACTGTTCATGGGTTCTCAAGGCAAGAATACTGAAGTGGTTTGCCATTCCCTTCTCCAGTGGACCACATTCTGTCAGATCGCTCCACCATGACCTGCCCACCTCGGGTTGCCCCATGGGTATGGCTTAGTTTCACTGAGTTAGACAAGGCTGTGGTCCTAGTGTGATTAGATTGACTAGTTTTCTGTGATTATGGTTTCAATGTGTCTGCCCTCTGATGCCCTCTTGCAACACCTACCGTCTTACTTGGGTTTCTCTTACCTTGGGCATGGGGTATCTGCTCATGGCTGCTCCAGCAAAGCGCAGCCGCTGCTCCTTACCTTGGACGAGGGGTATCTGCTCACCACCGCCTCTCCTGACCTTCAATGTGGGATAGCTCCTCTAGGCCCTCCTGCGCCCATGCAGCCATGGCTCCTTGGACATGGGGTTGCTCCTCCCGGCCGCCGCCCCTGGCCTTGGGCTTGGGAGCGTGGGGTAGCTCCTCCTGGCCGCAGCCCCTGACCTCGGAGGCGGGGTAACTCCTCTCGGCCACCCCCCCTGACCTCGGACTCAGGGTAGCTCCTCTCGGTCTTTCCTGCGCTGTCGCAGCCTGGCACTCTCGGCTGCTGCCCCTGACCTTGGACGTGGGGTAACTCCTCTTGGATGCCGCCCTTCGGGCATGGGGTCCTCCCACCTTCTGCTCCTGACCTTGGACATGGGGTAGCTCCTCTCGACCAGTCTTAGTGCGCCGATCGCAGCCGCCTATGAAAAGGCAAAATGATAGAATACTGAAAGAGGAACTCCCCACATCAGTAGGTGCGCAATATTCTACTGGAGATCAGTGGAGAAATAACTCCAGAAAGAATGAAGGGATGGAGCCAAAGCAAAAAGAATATGCAGCTGTGGATGTGACTGCTGATAGAAGCAAGGTCTGATGTTATAAAGAACAATATTGCATAGGAACCTGGAATGTCAGGCCCATGAATCAAGGCAAATTGGAAGTGGTCAAACAAGAGATGGCAGGAGTGAATGTCAACATTCTAAAATCAGCAAAGTGAAATGGACTGGAATGGGTGAATTTAACTCAGATGACCATTATATCCACTACTGTGGGCAGGAATCCCTCAGAAAAAATGGAATGGCCATCATGGTCAACAAAAGAGTCCGAAATGCTGTACTTGGATGCAATCTCAAAAATGACAGAATGATCTCTGTTCGTTTCCAAGGCAAACCATTCAATATCACAGTAATCCAAGTCTATGCCCCAACCAGTAATGCTGAAGAAGCTAAAGTAGAACGGTTTTATGAAGACCTACAATACCTTTTAGAAATAACACCCTAAAAAGATGTCCTTTGCATTATAGGGGACTGAAATGCAAAAGTAGGAAGTCCAGAAACACTTGGAGTAACAGGCAAATTTGGCCTTGGAATATGGAATAAAGCAGGGCAAAGACTAATAGAGTTTTGCCAAGAAAATGCACTGGTCATAGCAAACACCCTCTTCCAACAACACAAGAGAAGACTCTACACATGGACATCACCAGATGGTGAACACTGAAATCAGATTGATTATATTCTTTGCAGCCAAAGATGGAGAAGCTCTATACAGTCAACAAAAACAAGACCAGGAGTTAACTGTGGCTCAGATCATGAACTCCTTATTGCCAAATTCAGACTTAAATTGAAGAAAGTAGGGAAAACCACTAGACCATTCAGGTATGACCTAACAAATCCCTTATGATTATACAGTGGAAGTGAGAAATAGATTTAAGGGACTAGATCTGATAGATAGAGTGCCTGATGAACTATGGAATGAGGTTCGTGACATTGTACAGGAGACAGGGATCAAGACCATCCCCATGGAAAAGAAATGCAAAAAAAGCAAAATGGCTGTCTGGGGAGGCCTTACAAATAGCTGTGAAAAGAAGAGAAGCAAAAAGCAAATGAGAAAAGGAAAGATATAAGCATCTGAATGCAGAGTTCCAAAGAATAGCAAGAAGAGATAAGAAAGCCTTCCTCAGTGATCAATGCAAAGAAATAGAGGAAAACAACAGAATGGGAAAGACTAGAGATCTCTTCAAGAAAATTAGAGATACCAAGTGAACATTTCATGCATAGATGGGCTCGATAAAGGACAGAAATGGTATGGACCTAACAGAAGCAGAAGATATTAAGAAGATGTGGCAAGAATACACAGAAGAACTGTACAAAAACGATCTTCACGACCCAGATAATCACAATGATGTGATCACTGACTTAGAGCCAGACATCCTGGAATGTGAAGTTAAGTGGGCCTTAGAAAGCATCACTACGAACAAAGCTGGTGGAGGTGATGGAATTCCAGTTGAGCTATTTCAAATCCTGAAAGATGATGCTGTGTAAATGCCAGCAAATGTGGAAAACTCAGCAGTGGCCACAGGACTGGAAAAGGTCAGTTTTCATTCCAATCCCAAAGAAGGCAATGCCAAAGAATGCTCAAACTACCGCACAATTACATTCATCTCAACATTAGTAAAGTAATGCTCAAAATTCTCCAAGCCAGTCTTCAGCAATATGTGAACCGTGAACTTCCTGATGTTCAAGCTGGTTTTAGAAAAGGCAGAGGAATCAGAGATCAAATTGCCAACATCCGCTGGATCATAGAAAAAGCAAGAGAGTTCCAGAAAACATCTATTTCTGCTTTACTGACTATGCCAAAGCCTTTGACTGTGTGGATCACAATAAACTGTGGAAAATTCTGAAAGAGATGGGAATACCAGACCACCTGACCTGCCTCTTGAGAAATTTGTATGCGGGTCAGGAAGCAACATTTAGAACTAGACAACAGACTCGTTCCAAATAGGAAAAGGAGTACGTCAAGGCTGTATATTGTCACCCTGCTTATTTAACTGATATGCAGAGTACATCATGAGAAAAGCTGGACTGGAAGAAACACAAGCTGGAATCAAGATTGCCGGGAGAAATATCAATAACCTCAGATATGCAGATGACATCACCCTTATGGCAGAACGTGAATAGGAAGTAAAATGCCTCCTGATGAAATTGAAAGTGGAGAGTGAAAAAGTTGGCTTAAAGCTCAACATTCAGAAAATGAAGATCATGGCATCTGGTCCCACCACTTCATGGGAAATAGATGGGGAAACAGTGGAAACCGTGTCAGACTTTATTTTTCTGGG
>NW_011494708.1:11073115-11091830 GCF_000754665.1 Bison bison bison | reverse complement strand
GCTGAGTGCCAAAGAATTGATGCTTTTGAACTGTGGTGTTGGAGAAGACTCTTGAGAGTCCCTTGGACTGCAAGGAGATCTATCCAATCATTCTGAAGGAGATCAGCCCTGGGATTTCTTTGGAAGGAATGATGCTAAAGCTGAAACTCCAGTAATTTGGCCACTTCATACGAAGAGTTGACTCATTGTAAAAGACTCTGATGCTGGGAGGGATTGGGGGCAGGAGGAGAAGGCGATGACAGGATGAGATGGCTGGATGGCATCACTGACTCGATGGACATGAGTCTGAGTGAACTCCGGGAGTTGGTGATGGACAGGGAGGCCTTGTGTGCTGCGATTTATGGGGTTGCAAAGATTCGGACAGGCCTGAGCAACGGAAGTGAACTGAACTGATGCAGTTTTTTGGAATAGTTCCAGATGGATAGGTGTTAACTCTTCAAATGTTTGGAAGAGTTCATCCATGAAATGATCTGATCCTAGTTCTTTGCTTGTTGAGTGTTTTTAAATCACTGAATCAACTTCAGTACTTGTAATTGGTCTGTTCATAATAGATTCTAAAGTAATCATCATTTCAATTCAGTTCAGTTTAGTTCAGTCATTCAGTCGTGTCCAACTCTATAGTTTCAGACTGAACTACAAATCATTATAAATAGGTTCAAACACATATTTGTTAATCAAAATAGGAACCATTACAATCAACACATTTTTGCCAATGAGAAATAAGGCAATTTACTAGTTGCCTTATTTACTCTTGCACTATAGAAATCCATGCTTTGAGATTTGATGAACTATTAGAAAGTGTTTCTGCCTTCTGTTGGTTGTGGAGCATTTTCCCTCAAAAAGTTGTCAAGATGCTTGAGAAAATGATAATCAGTTGGCAAGAGGTCAGGTGAATATGGCAGATGAGGCAAAGCTTTGTAGCCCAACTCATTCAACTTTTGAAGCATTGGTTATGCAACATGCGGTTGGATGTTGTTGTGGAGAATTGGGCCCATTCTTTTGAACAATGATGTCTGCAGGCATTGCAGTTTTAAGTATGTCTCATTGATATGCTGAGCATACTTTTCAGATGTAATGGTTTCACTGGGATTCAGAAAGCTGTAGTGGATCAGATGGGCAATAAACCACCAAAAAGTGACCATGACCTTTTTTTTTAGTGCAAGTCTGGCTTTAGGAAGTGCTTTGGAGCTTCTTCTCAGTCCAAACAGTAAGCTGGTCATCACTGACTGTGGTATAAAATCAACTTTTCATTGCATGTCATAATCTGTTGGAGAAAAGTTCATTGTTACTTATAATAAGAGAAGACAACAATTCAAAATAATGATTTTATTGATTTGCTGTCATCTCATGGGGCACCCACTTATCCAGTGTTTTCACCTTTCCAATTTGCTTCAAATGCCAAATAACCATAGAATCGTTGATGTTGAGTTCTTTGGTAACTTCTCCTGTAGTTGTAAGAGGAAATGATCACTCTCAATTGGTCATTGTCAACTTCTTTTGTGAGGCCATTATACTCCTCATCTTCAAGGCTCTCATCTCCTTTGTAAAACTTATTGAACCATCACTGCACTGTACATTCATTAGCAGTTCCTGGGCCAAATGTGTTGCTGAAGTTGCAAGTGATCTCTGCTGCTTTATGATTCATTTAGAACCCGAATAAAAAATAGACACGTGTACCCCAATGTTCATCGCAGCACTGTTTATAATAGCCAGGACATGGAAGCAACCTGGATGTCCATCAGCAGATGAATGGATAAGAAAGCTGTGGTACATATACACAATGGAGTATTACTCAGCCATTAAAAAGAATACATTTGAATCAGTTCTAATGAGGTGGATGAAACTGGAGCCTATTATACAGAGTGAAGTAAGCCAGAAGGAAAAACACCAATACAGTATACTAACGCATATATATGGAATTTAGAAAGATGGTAACGATAACCCTGTATACGAGACAGCAAAAGAGACACTGATGTATAGAACAGTCTTATGGACTCTGTGGGAGAGGGAGAGGGTGGGAAGATTTGGGAGAATGGCATTGAAACATGTGAAATGTCATGTATGAAACGAGATGCCAGTCCAGGTTCAATGCACGATGCTGGATGCTTGGGGCTGGTGCACTGGGACGACCCAGAAGGATGGTATGGGGAGGGAGGAGGGAGGAGGGTTCAGGATGGGGAACACATGAGAAATAAAGGAATAAAAAATTAAAAAATAAATAAATAAATAAAAAATTAAAAAAAAAGAAAAAACAAACAGCAATCCTGATATTAAATGGCAACATTCAGCAATATAAAACTACAATTACTTTTATACCAACCTAATATTTTCTATTTTTTCTTGGTTCAGTCTTAGGAAATTGTACCTTTCTAAAAATTTGCCCTTTCTTCTAGTTTACCCATTTTACTGGCATATAGTGCTCGTAGTAGTCTTCTGTGATCCTTTATATTTCTGTGCTGTCCATTATAACTTCTTTTTTGCTTCTGATTTTATGGATTTGAGCCTTCTCCCTTTTTATTTCTTGATGAGTCTGACTAAAGGTTTATCAATTTTGCTTAGCTTTTCCAAGTTTTTGGCTTCATTTTTTGTTTATCTTTTCCAGTTTTTAGTCTCATTGATATTTTTCCATTGCTTTGGAAGTCTCTATTTAATTTACTTCTGCCTTAATCTTTATGATTTCTTTCCTTCTATGAACTTTGGTTTTTGATTGTTCTTCTTTCTCTACTTGCTTATGGCATAAAGTTAGGTTGTTTATTTGAGATTTTTCATGTTTCCTGAGGTAAATTTGTATTGCTGTAAACGTTCCTCTTAAAACTGCTTTTGCTGCTTCCCATAGTTTTTGAATTGTTGTGTTTTCATTTTCGTTTGCTTGTAAGTATTTTTTATTTCCTCTTTGACTTACACAGTGATCCATCAGTTGTTTAGTGTCATACTGTTTTGCCTCCATGTGTATGTGCATTTTGCACTTTTTTCTTGTAGTTGATTTCTAATCTCATAGCATTGTGGTAGGAGTAGAAGAAACACTATCACAGCCACCAAGAGGTCAACAATAAATATGACAGTTATTTTGGAAAAAAAAAAAAAGAGGCAAAATATATAAAGGGAATTCTGTTATAATAGTAAATCTTTTATAAGGTGATTAAAACAGTTTATATTCATCACCATTAGTATGAATTATTAGATGTTTGGTAGGTCTTCCTAGGTGGCTCAGCAATAAAGAATTGCCAATAAAACCTGCCAATGCAGGAACCGCAAGAAACTTGGGTTCAATCTCTGGGTCAGGAAGATCCCCTGGAGGAGTACATGGCAACCCACTAAGTAGTCTTGCCTGGAAAATCCCATGGACAGAGGAGTATGATGGCTACAGTCCCTGGGGTTGCAAAGAGTCAGACACAACTGAGCAATTATGCACACATACACACATATGTCTTATACAGAAAAAGAAGGTTGTGTTTAAAATAAATTAAATGATGTGCTCAAGGTCCCATAGCAAGTAAAGAGGAGTGAACATTGGAAAACAATTGTTTTGATGTCCAAGGTCTCTCCTTTTATCCTTATATCACATAATTTGCTTTAACATATTAGAATTGTTCTATACTTCCCTGGCACATATAAAGCATATTTTTAATATTAAAATTTTAATCTCATTGTTAAAATTCTATGCTACAAGCATATAAAGAATGTGAGTTGTACTTTAGTGCTTAATTTACATTAATAAACATTGTGAGCCTAAGCAAATGGAAAAATCAATAAATGCCAGTGACATACTATGTACTCTACAAGTCAAGATTAGGCAATTTTATACCATACCAACAACCCTGTAGGAAGGAAATCTAAGCTAATATATGACTGAATGCTGAGTGAACATAAAATGGATTATAAAATTTTAAAGAAGGGTTTTGAATTACAAGAATATTCAGTAGAAAATCATGAGGCATATGGCTAATAGTGAAAGGTAAATTCTTACATTCGTATTTTTAGGATTGGACTGTGTAGAGATAAGGACCACAGCAGAAATTTAGGCCTCCAGCTTTCCCAAAGGTCTTAGGAAAATATTTTTACTTTCTGTATTTCAGGAATCTCTTCTCAAAATAGTTTTTCTCCATCTGACCTCTGTCATTAATGCTTCACCATGTTGAGTAAAGGAGCAGAATTCCATTATCATGAGTATGAGAAGATACAAGGTTAGAACAGAGTTCCTGGAGCTTAGCTTGTCTGCATTAAAGTTGCACTGTTTACAAACTGTGTGATTCTGGGCAACTTAACTGCAACCACAATCACCTGTGCCTCAGTTTTCCCAAAGGCTAAAAACGGCATGGTAAGAGTATGCATCTCAAAGTTATTACCTTATAAATGATGAATTAAAGAACCCGGAGGGAAAGTTAAATGACAAATTTTCATATTAGTGTGAATTAATTTTTCTGAGAGCAAGCTTTGCTCAGAGAAAATACAAAAATAAGACATGAAAATGTTTGTTTCTGGAGTTAGGAGTATTAGAGAAACATCTAGCATAGAATGAATCCTAAGGATGTTAAAAGGGAAATACATACATACACATGTGGTTACTCACTTGTTGCCTAACAAGCAACCACAGAACGACAGTGGCATACAATAGTAAATACTAAATTCTCACATATTTGTATAGATTAGATGACCTTCGTTGGGTCTGGCTGGATTCTATTGAGTTTAGAGGGACTCTATTGTGTGTCTACAAATAAGCTGAGGGTTTAGTTCTAATCTGGATTTGATTGGGGTGCCATATCTGGAACATCATGTTTAACTCTTCTTATGACCTGGTGGCTAGCTCAAATATGTACTTTTCATGGAGATGACAGAAGCACAAGAGAGGAAGCCAGATCAAACAAGTGTTATGTCACATCACATCTGCTAAGCATCTCACTGAACGAAGCAGATGCGGTAGTGGTCTCTAAAAAGATATGCCCCCTTCCCAAAACCTGTGAGCATAAGTTTATTGGAAAAAAAGCATCTGGTAGATGTAATTATTAAGACACTCAAAATTAGATCATCTTGGATTATTGTGGTTGACCCTAAATCCAGAGACAATTGTCATTATAACAGAGAGAAGAGAGTCATACATAGACACAGAAGAGAAAACTATGCGAAGACAAAGGAAGATATTAGAATTGGGCCACAATGAGTCAAGAAATACCTGCCACCATGACCAACCGTGGAAGAGTCAAGAAATGATTCTTAGAGCCTCAGGAGGCAGCATAATCCTGGTGACATCTTGATTTTGGTAACTTGAGTTAAGAAATTTCTATTGTTGCAAGCTATCAAGTTTGTGGCAATATTTTTTGTGTAGCCTTATGAAACTAACGTGGGCTTCCCAGGTGCCTCAGTGGTAAAGAATCCACCTGCTAATGCCAGATACATAAGAGACACAGGTTCAGTCCTTGGGTTGGGAAGATCCCCTGGAGGAAGGCACAACAACCCACTCCAGTATTCTTGCCTAGAGAATCCTATGGATTGAAAAGTCTGGCAGGCTACAGTCCATAGGATTGCAAGCAGTTGGACATGACTGAAGTGACTTAACACACACACATAAAACTAATTAACAGGTAACATTTTTGAACTTATCTTTAAGTGGCTAGGAAAGTAAAACATTGTTCACGGTGAATAGGGACTATGAAGCTGCATGGAAAAAGGCTGGATGAAAAGAATTGTGAAAATTGAGGTAATTTATTCAATCCATCACATGTACTAGGATTCAGTAGCTTACTCCCAAAGAAACAGAGAAGGTTCATGGCTTTCTTTTCTAAGGAGTTCTATGAATCATAAAATAATCCCTATTTTATACTCAGATGTTATGATACTTGATTCTATGTTGATTCATTATTTCATGAAAAACTCAAGGAGGGGGGTGGTTGGCTATGATCTCTGCTTGTTGGTGATCACATGTTTGTTTTTAATCTTTCTTCTTTGAATGTGGGTGGGATCTGTGACTTGTTTCTAAGCAACAGAAACAAGTGGCAAAGGATGATGAGATGTTGCTCCCAGGATTGTTACCTTATAAAAGACTTCATCTTGCCAGCAGACTTCTCCTGGAGATTTCTTCCTTGCTGTCTTGGAGGAAGTAAGCATCCTTGTTAGGAAGTTCACAGGCAAGTTGCTGAGGGTGGCCTCTGAGACCTGAAGGACGCTTCCAGCCATTAGCTTGCAGAGGCCAGGGCAGTTCTACAGTCACATGGGAATAAATTATGCCAACAATGAGTGAGCTTGGAAATGAACTTCTCCCTACTGAGCCTTCACATGAGAAAACATTTTGGATGACACTCGTGGCAACCCGTGATATCCTAGCAGATTACCCAGCTAAGCTGAGCCCCCAGACTCCTGACTCACATAAACTGTGAGATAATAAACATGTACTGTTTGAAGTAGCTAAGACTTATTCAAAAGAAATAAACAAATATTATAACTTGAAAAAGGACATTTTCAAGCTTGTTAATAAAATATTATTCTCAATATGTAGGGACTAAATCCAATATAAGCCACAGTTCTAAGATTTCTTTATTTCTAAATCTGGCACAATACTTTAAATAAAAGGGACAGTGACAAACATTGTGGGTGCACAGGAAAGGATCATTATCAGATAATACTAGAAAAATGCATACAATGAAGCAGGGGGGTTATTTAGACTAGTGAACAAAGGGGTTGGATGAAAAGATTGGCTCTCGTCAAAAACCAGAGTTCTTTCAGATGGAAGGTGATAATAGACTGATTTTGCACTGCTCTGGAGAGTAAAGTTAGGACTACAAAATGGAGATTATAAAACTGCAGTTAACTTTCTAAGTTACTTGATGTGGATAATTAGAGAATGGATACCTGGTAGAATATTGAACTTTGTGTTCCTGAAGAAACTTAAACAAAGTTTGGGTGAAATTTTGTCCCTCATTATGGGGAAGAAGGTGCTAGATATATAGATATGCAATATTATATAAAGTACTATCCAAGATTTTCTCTACCTTCTTCTTCTTTGTGTCCTAAAAAAGAATTTTCAGTGTTTTTTCACACTAATATCTTGCTTTGCTGATGAAATTACTACAAATGGTGCAAACTGCTTTGCTATTAATAAAAACATCACAAGCATACTATGTGCCACAAGCAGGATAAAGTAATAGCCCCTTTACCAATCAATCCTATTCCTCTCAATGGTTGATATATTTCTTTTCTAGATTAATTTGTTTGTTGGGTGATGAGTGAATTATAAGCAGCACACGTTGGGATGCTTACTCTATCAAAACAGAAGTCAGCTGCTTTCTACAGCAATGTCTCATGCCAGCTGGCTAAAGAATGGCATTGGCTCCAGCTGTGTTTTGATGCTACACATTTCATGCTTTACAGTCCAATCAGATGCACTGGCACTGAATGAAATGGGTTCGGAAAATACAAGAGAGGATGAAATAAATAAAAAAAGATGATAACGCCATGTAGTGAAATAAATTCTCGTCAGAATTTGAGTAATCGATCACATTACATGCAGATATTCACAGTTAATTTTGTGAAAGCAAATCTTTCATGTGTATATTTCAGTTACATATATATATGTAGTGTATATACATATATATATATACATTAAACTGAAATACACACACACACACACACATTTCCAATGAACAAATCATACCAGTTAGAGAACAATGAAATTGGAGAAGGAAATGGCAACTATATTCCAGTACTCTTGCCTGGAAAATCCCATGACGGAGGAGCCTGGTGGGCTACAGTCCATGGGGTTGCGAAGAGTCTGACACGACTGAACAACTTCACTTTCACTTTTCCCTTTCATGCATTGGAGAAGGAAATGGCAACCCACTCCAGTGTTCTTGCCTGGAGAATCCCAGGGACGGGGGAGCCTGGTGGGCTGCCATCTATGGGGTCGCACGGAGTTGGAAACGACTGAAGCGACTTAGCAGCAGCAGCAGACAACAATGAAAGATAAAAAGATGCCATCTTTGGATTTAAATTTCATTTTGTCTCATTTTATTTTTGCAAATAACTTTTTAAGATTTAAATAATGCATTCAAATTTTAATGTGTTTAATGTTATAAAAGAGTGACTTTTAGATTTTTTAGTAAATAAATATTAATAGAAAACATTTATGTTCACCAAAGCTCAACTCTCAGTTCACTAATGTTTCATTTATTTATCCAAATACTGAATGTGTACTATGTGTCCAGAACTGTGTATATAAGGTGAATATGTTATAACCATTACTCTTAGGAAGTTACAAGCTGAGAAGAGGCAAAGGAATAAATATTAATGATATGAGATAGGTGCTAGTATAGAGATTTTTACTGGATGGCAAAGGCTCAAAGGAGGGAATTACTGCCTCTCTCTAATGGGACTGGAGAAGGAAATGGCAACCCACTCCAGTATTCTTGCCTGGAGAATTCCGTGGACAGAGGAGCCTGGTGGTCTGCTGTCTATGGGGTCACACAGAATCAGACATGACTGAAGCGACTTAGCATGTATGCATGCATTGGAGAAGGAAATGGCAACCCACTCCAGTATTCTTGCCTAGAGAATGCCAGGGACGGAGGAGCCTGGGGGTTGTCATCTATGGGGTTGCACAGAGTCGGACACGACTCAAGCAACTTAGCAGGCACATCAGCTAATGGGACTGGTGAACATTGTTTAGAGAAAATAAACTTTTGTCATGCCCTCCAACATGAACAAATAACTGAGGAGAGAAAAGAATTATAGCAGGAAGACATGGCAGGCCAAGGTGGAAACAGAACAAATATTTAGAGGTCATAGTTATGTAGAGCGGAGAAGGCAATGGCACTCCAGTCCAGTACTCTTGCCTGGAAAATCCCATGGATGGAGGAGCCTGGTAGGCTGCAGCCCATGGGGTCGCTAAGAGTCAGACACGACTGAACGACTTCACTTTCACTTTCCAGTTTCATGCATTGGAGAAGGAAATGACAACCCACTTCAGTGTTCTTGCCTGGAGAATCCCATGGACAGAGAAGCCTGGTAGGCTACAGTCCATGGGGTCGCACAGAGTCAGACACGACTGAAGCGACTTAGCAGCAGTAGCAGCAGTTATGTAGAGGTAGGTGAAGTGAGTGAAAGGCTTCCCTGGTGACTCAGTGGTAAAGAACCTGCCTGCCAATGCAGGAGACACGGTTTTCCCTGGGTTGGGAAGATCCCCTGGAGAAGGGAACGGCAACCCACTCCAGTATTCTTGCCTGAGGAATCCCATGGACAGAGGAACCTAATGGGCACAGTGCATGGGATCCGAAAAGAGTTAGACATGACGTGGTGATTAAACAACAACAACTAAGACTGAGTAAAATAGTATGTCTACTTGCCCAGGGAGAACTTTTGTTGTAGTTCTGAGTAAAGTGGAGTAAGATGGAATATGAATAGGAAGGAGGGTGAGAGTAAAAAAAAAAAAAGATGAGATGAAAGAAAGAGCAAAATTAAATAGACTAAACTAGAATGGAGGCAAGTGGAAATGAAGAAAACTAGTAATGAGGAGAAAAATCAGGTGTGCCGAGGTTAAAAAAATATTTATTACTTTCATGAGGCATTTGGTTCAATTATGATAAAAGAGCTATGTAGTTACATGTTTTGTGTTGTTATGATATTTTAATGTGGTCATTTTGTATTAAAAGTGAATCATTAGAAAAACACACCTAGTAATTTCTAAACTCAATTTGAAAGTATCCACCTGCTTACATTCTAGAATTTTCAAGGGAACTTTTAACAGCCCTATTATTTATTGTTAATATTTATCCACCCAATCATTAACTCATCTGTTATATAGTAGTAGTAGTTTAGTCACTAAGTTGTGTCCGACTCTTGCGACCCCACGAACTGTATCCTGCCAGGCTCCCCTGACGATGGGATTCTCTAGACAAGAATACTGGAGTGGGTTGCCATTTCCTTCTCGTCATCCATTCATTTACAAATACTTTAGGAGCTCCTTTGAATCAAGGAATAATACCAAATGCTAGCAACATGTCAGTGAACAAAATGGTCCAAGTCTTTGCCTTCTAACTAAATTGCCAGTTCTACCTAAGTCTGATAGCAGACTTACTAAGAAGATGCACATTAAGAACAGAAAATTTCAGATCTTTTTTGCTTGCCATTTAGCACTGTCATCACCTTTTGTTCTACTTATTTTTATGGGCACTGACTCTTACTTTACTTCTGAAAAGTTTTTGTAAATGTAAATTTTAGACATTTGTATAAAATGGCTTTGTGTGTTGATTTCCTTTGTGATTTGTTTTGGGTTTGCCAAGGCCTTTAATTGAGCAAAATTGTTATCCCTTTATTTATCTAGTTATAATTATCAGTATCCTTAATTTTTATGCCAACTTTTCTTCCTAAGCTGCTACAGAAGGGTAATGGAAACTGAAAAGCTACAGAGAGGTGGGAGTAATTATTGTGACCTTCTTGTCATCAGAACAAATTCTATTAATCCTCAGAGAAAGTCCTGCCAATCCAGCAACATCTCTTTCCTGCTGGGAGGGTAAAGCTCTTTGTCCTTTCCCCCCCTGTCTCTTCTCAATTGCTGCTCCATGTTTACTCTTCCAACTGCATTATTTGCCAGTGACCTGATGTTTTTCTCCTGCCTGCCAAATGGTTAGGAAACCATGAGCAGGCTGTTTCCTTTTCTGGAGGCAAAATTACCATACACAAACATCTGACTCAGGATAAGTAAATTATCTTGGTCAATCGATTTACAATTTATCTGGGGCAAGGGTTTTGGCAGAAATATTAAAAGGGAAGTAAAATTTATAACACTGACATAAAGCCTAAAATTCACTGTTTCTGCCAAGAGTAGCTACATTCTACACTCGACCAGGCTGCTTAATTCAGTCTTTTGGTTTATTGGACTTTTTCTTTTCCAACAGTTTCATTTATGCTTTGGGGTTTAAGTAACCTTCTGCTTCAGGTCCCATGTCTCCACTAGAGCAGAGCCTTGTGTGTATGACAGCAACAGGGCCATCATCTCCTGAGTGTACTTTGTAATCAGATTATCTCTTTGATTCCTCCTATTCTCCAGTAGGTGGTAGACAAGCAGTACTGTGACTACTTATTTAAGCTGCCAGAAAATGTGGGAATAGGAACCAGTGCATGTTTTTCCCCAGGCAAGAAATACATCAGGATACATTAGGCTGTTGCTGCATTCTTCCTAACTCTTGTTCTGGCCATCAAATTGCCTTTTAAAAGTAATATATCAAGTCACAATTCTGTAAAGCATTACAAAGGCTGGTTCACTAACATTTTTTTTGTTTAATGTGTTGCAATAATAAAAGTAGAAAATAAGTAGGTTTTTTGCAGTTTGATTTTTTTTATGGTTCTGGGAAAGGTAGCCACTTTGAGAAAATCAAGCAAAAGAAACACAAAGCTACACAATGAACTGAAAACTACTGGAGACCTGGTCCTTTTCCTAGGATCTTCTCTGTAGTCAGCATAAGTTAAAAATGCATGAGAAAAAGAAGATACTTAGTACATTTATGTTGTTTATCTCCTAAATTTTCTTGCTAGGAATTGAGAGAGAGAGAAAAAAGTGGGTAAGAGAAATAAAGAAAGAGATTGAGGGGAGAGAGGGACAGGAAGAGAGTGGGGGGTGGGAGTAGACGTGGCATTTTGGGAATGTGATCATAAACTGTTCTGAGACTAAGCTTCACAGTATTATTATGGAGCATGGAGTTTTCAAATCTTAGAAACTGGTGATGTCTTTTTCTCAAGGGGAAAAAATAGAGTCAGTCACATTCTTCTTATTAAGAAGAGTAAAACAAATCATTTTTTGGTTAATACATTACACTGAAAGAATATTTACTTGATATTGTATATTAAATCATCATATAACTTTCAAATACTTGAAAATATAAGGAATAAGTATCTGAACAAATTTTTAATTAAATATTTAAATAATATGCAAAATGAAGCTTGTTAACGCAAAATATTCCCCTATATTGTGCTATCTTTTTCTGTAAGCAAGGTTAACTAACAAGTCTTGCTTTCTCTGGAAAGAAATATTTGAACTCAGAAACAAAACAAGCAATAGGTTTGGCTATGGTTATTCTTTGACTGCCTGAGTAGAGACCTCTCTGTTTCAAACCTTCAACCTCTATTCGTGGTCTCAGTTGCTTCTGCTTCTTTGTATCCAAATTCAACCTTACTCACATGTTTGCTAACATCTTCAATCCTTAACTTTAAACATATATATTTTATTTTTGGCCTTATATAATCTGAGAATTTTCTTGCTAAATATTATACACTTAATAATGTTTTGTTACATTAAATTGCATTGATCTTATTTCTGTCCATGCTGTCTTACAAAATTAGACCCAAATCCATCTTACTGTCTCATGTTACCTCTTCTTATGATTATTAACTGATATTCTAGAATGTGACCTGACTTTGCCCTCAGGACTTGTGGTACTTCCATAGCAAATTTAAATGATCCATCCATTTGTTTAAGGTCTCTGTTATATATCCACACTGTTTATTCCATCTCTAAGATAGGCCGTACCAATTTTCCCCAATGCCTTTAAGTCCATGATCCATATAGCGTAAGTCTGCTGCTAAGTCGCTTCAGTCGTCTCCGACTCTGTGCGATCCCACAGACGGCAGCCCACCAGGCTCCCCCGGCCCTGGGATTCTCCAGGCAAAAATACTGGAGTGGTTGCCATTTCCTTCTCCAATGCAGGAAAGTGAAAAGTGAAAGTGAAGTCGCTCAGTTGTGTCCGACTCTTAGCAACCCCATGGATTACAGCCTACCAGGCTCCTCCATCCATGGGATTTTCCAGACAAGAGTACTGGAGTGGGGTGCCATTGCCTTCTCCGATAGCGTAAGTCGGGATATATAAATAAGAAAATGATTTTTTTTTGAAACTTAGCTTTGGCAAATATTACTGGAGACAGTAAGATTTAAAGACAGGGAGTTTCCTTAAGATACTTAAATAAGATAAGTTTTCCTTAGTAAAACAGGGCATTTATTAATAACCTAGTATCCATTTTATACTTCTTCTTGTTCTAATGAACATTTAAGGTTTCCCCCCTTGACAGAGGGAAGGAAACTAACATTTATGGCTTAAGAGCTATGGCATCTGTAGTGACAGGATTGATTATGACTATGCAAAAATTTACTGAGTCTTGTGATCCTAGAAAACTCAAAGATGAATGAAACTGGAACATTTTCCTGTCCCCAGCCATGGTTTGCTATGTAAAAGTATTCTTCTCCATATGACTTAGATAACATTAACAAAGGTCCCCTTTGCTTACCTATAATAAGACCAGACACAGATCTGTATTTCCCATTCATTGCCTTATAAATGAATGGGTGAGCTGCTTTGGCTCCAAAGATTAGTCAGAACTAAATACTTGTTAACTGAAGTTTGGTTAAGGTTCTCTACTATCCTCCATTCCCTAAACCACTCTGAGCCTGACATATACCAACCCTTCCATAATGGACCCTCTTGCGAATAGACTGGCTTTCAGTGAAAAACATCCAATCATGCCATCCTTCCTCACACCACATTCACATAAAGTTTTGTAGTCTTTAATACACTTCTTTGTAAAAACAAAAGCCCCTTTCTATCTAATCTTTGCAAAGCTGGCAGATCTCTTGGTTAGAACATTCTCCCTGTTGCAGTAAACTCTCCCCTCCTATTGCAAGAGTCTGTTTCCCCTGTTTTGGATTAAGCTTTCCCACTAAAGTCTCTCCTTATCTAGGTCCTGAGTTTGTTCCTTATTTGACAGTTTCTGGTGCTTGGATTGAGATTGGACCTCACTTATGGGCTCCCCCCATGTCCTTACAAGTTATGGGATTTCGCTGGTCCCTTAACTCCTCTGTTGCTAGTTGATTCTCAGATCCTTCATTGAGTTCAATCCTCAAACCAGTGTTCCAGATATATTGTCTACTGCAGCATAATAAAGAGTTATTAAAATGTTTCCAGACAAAGAGATTGTTTTTTCCCATCTCTGAATCCTCTTCTGCTTTTCCTAGGTTCCCCACACCTGGGGACTGTTCAGAGCATTTCCTCCTTTCCTTTGATGCCAGAGATTCTCTAAGGGATTCCCTTGGTTCTCTGTCCCAGGGATTGTATGAAGAAATTAATCAAGTAAAATTATCCCCCATATTCTTTAAGGTTTTTTTTTTTTTTAATTTCTCTCTTCAATAACTATGTAAATCCCATGGGTGACTCTATTTGGCACCTTCCCTCTTCTTCTTCCACTGACTTTATGCTTTGCTATTATTGCACTTATTCCATCTAGTATCACACAGTAACTATAAACTTTTCTAAAGACAATTCAGTTCAATAGCATCCTAGGGAAACTTGGGATGTCCCCAGACTGGCTCATTTAATCTTCACCCTTCTCATCATCCCTCCTTCCTTCCTGCCTCTCTTTTATCTCTCTTTTATCTTCATCTTTCCTCCAACTCCCTTGAATCCTCTTATCTGACCCTTTAGCCTTCTCTACCCCTCTATCCACCCTTGCAAGACCTTTTCCTTCCCATTCCAACTTCTCAATTCCCTAATGTCATTTAAGTCCTCTTCTCCTCAACAATTAGAGACTGAAAAAACTAGTTTGAAAACAAGATAGAATTTTACCTACTAAGGTGGGCTTTGGAGACACCCAGATGGCCTCTTGGTTTCTTCTCAGTACTTTGCCCATATTCTCTATAAGAGAATCATTGTGGCAAATAAATTCTTAAAGGTTTTTCTCAGCAGTTACTGGTCAGGAGCAGGTAAAATCAACTTGTGTCATCTTCTAGTAAAACATTCCTCGTAAAAATGTAAAAGTGAGTAAAGAATGATTAACCTCTTCTGTACAAACTAGTAAACTTTGTATTTTCTTTTGTTTATACATAAACATGGCTAAGGTTTTTAAATTTAAACTATAAGCTCTCTATTTTTATCTGTCTGTCTGTATATAGGTACATGTATATATAGGTATTTTCTTAACTCTGGATGGTATTACCAAATTATATCATACAACCCCCTTCAATGAGCTCTATTAAATACCACCCATATAAATATAAAATCCCCAGAAAGAAATGAAACTTAACTTACTCTGAAAATTTTTATTCCAACTGTGTTTAGATTGTGGAGAAGGTTAGCTTCCAGATAGTTTTCAAGATTTGTCTGTAATTTAAAATCTTAGACTTATGCTAAATTAAGTATACACAGTATAGGATATGTTTTTACTAAAAAAAAGTGTTTTTTCCTAAAGTGAATTAACTATTTATTTCAGAATGAAAAAGATGCACATATAGAAAAATACCCTGAAAGAATATGGGAAAATTGTGTGGTGTGTGCAAAAACAGGATTTCATTTGTCACAGTAAAAGGTAGCTAAGATTTCATGGTCAAGTGGGCCTTAAGAAGCATCAATACAAACAAAGCTAGTGGAGATGATGGAATTCCAGCTGACCTATTTGAAATCCTAAAAGATGATGCTGTGAAAGTGCTGTACTCAAAATGCCAGCAAATTTGGAAAACTCAGCACTGGCCGCAGGAGTGGAAAAGGTCAGTTTTCATTCCAATCCCAAAGAAAGTTCAAACTACTACACAATTGCACTCATCTCACATTCTAGTAAAATAATGTGCAAATTCTCCAAGATAGGCTTCAATAGCTTATGAACCGAGAATTTCCACATGTTCAAGCTGGATTTAGAAAAGGCAGTGGAATGAGAGATCAAATTGCCAACATACATTGGATCATAGAAAAAGCAAGAGAATTTCAGAAAAATATATACTACCGCTTCATTTACTAGCTAAAGCCTTTGACTGCGTGGAACACAAACAAATTACACAAAATTCTTAAAGACATGGAAATAACAGACCACCTTACCTGCACCTGAGAAATCTGTACATAGGTCAAGAAACAACAATTAGAGCCAGGCATGGAACAATGGACTGGTTACGCACCGGGAAAGGAGTATGTCAAGGCTGTATTTTGTCACCCTGCTTATGCGAAATGCCAGACTGGATGAAGCACAAGCTGGAATCAACATTGTGGGGAGAAATATCAATAATCTCAGATATGCAGATGACACCACCCTTATGGCAGAAAGCAAAGAAGAACTAAAGAGCCTCTTGACAAAAGTGAAAAAGGATAGTGTAAAAGCTGACTTAAAACTCAACATTCAAAAAATGAAGATCATGGCATCTGGTCCCATCACTTCATGGCAAGTAGATGGGGAAATAATAGAGACAGTAACAGACTTCACTTTCTTGGGCTCCAAAATCACTGTAGATGCTGACTGCAGCTATGAAATTAAAAGACACTTACTCCTTGGAAGAAAAGCTATGATCATTCTAGACACCATATTAAAAAAACAGAGATATTACTTTTCTAATAAAAGTCAGTCTAGTCAAAACTTGGTTTTTCCAGTAGTCATGTATGGACCTGAGAGTTGGACTATAAAGAAAGCTGAGTGCTGAAGAATTGATGCTTTTGAACTGTGGTGTTGGAGAAGACTCTTGAGAGTCCCTCGGACTCCAAGGAGATCCAACCAGTGTATCCTAAAGGTTATCAGTCCCAAATATTCACTGAAAGGACTGATGTTGAAGCTGAAACTCCAATACTTTGCCCATATGATGTGAAGAACTGACTCTTTGGAAAAGACCCTGTGCTGGGAAAATTTGAAGGCTGGAGGAGTAGGAGACAACCAAGGATGAGATGGTTGGATGGCATCACCAACCTGATGGCCATGAGTTTGAGCAAACTCCAGGAGATAGTGAGAAAATGGAAGCCTGTTGTGCTGCAGTCCATGGAGTCTCAAAGAGTTGGACACGACTGAGCAACTGAACTGAATTGAAGGTTTCGTTGGGTTAATCCCAATATTTTAAAGTGATATTAAGTATGAAATATTATACTCATAAAAAAACTGATTTTTGTTTTTGTTAAAATGTCAACATTTTCTTAGATTACTACTAGTGTCTTCTTAATAAATTTGTAAAAAGATTTTCTTTACCTTTTGAGTTGTCTGCCTAGAAGGCAAAGATTTTCTATGTCTTCTCAAAATAGTTTCCAGTGTTTTATGTAGACTTTATTATGCCCTTTATTATTTAGAGGAACAGTCTTTTTACACTTTTAAAGAGAAACTAATTTTTTTTTGTCTTTTTTGAAATTACCTCTATTTACTTTTATATGTTACCTCTTTGTTTACTTTTAAAGACTTTTATTATTACTTCTGTAATCTAATTTAACAACTTTTGTCACTTTTCTTTCCCAAATCAAATCTTAAATGATATTTTCTTCACACCTACTACTGTCTTTGAGGTTTCCCCAAGGGCCCCTGGATATTCACAGAGGATCTGTTATTCCACTTTGTAAAAAGAGAGGTGCCAAAAATAATTATGTTCATTTGATATTTAATGAGATGCATGGGAAGTATTGTCATATCAGAAGAGATGCTTAACTTTCCTTATGATAAATTTGTATGGGTAAAATATTGCTAAATATAAATATTTAAGAAACTGTACAAAGTTGCCAGAGAGTCAGCATTATCCTTACTGTTCATGATATTTTTATGTATTAGAATCCTGATGCTGCTTTGCCTGATTTAGGCAATGGCATGGTATTATCAGACATAATTTCAGTTTTTTAAAATGTTGCACACTGTAGAAACAATCAAATTTTCTTGTTAATTGCCTTACTTTTTGTGATAAACTTCCATCAGTCATTTTCAAACTTCAGTAATCTGTAAAGTTTAGTAAAACTTTAGTACTAACATGTAGTAAAATTTAATAAACTTCATTTCAGTCGCTGAGTGGTATCCGATTCTCTGTGACCCCATGGACTGCAAGCACGGCAGCTTCCCTGTTCATCACCAATTCCTGGAGCTTACTCAAACTCATGTCCCTCGAGTCAGTGATGTCATCCAAACATCTCAGCCTCTGTCGTCCCTGCCTTCAATCTTTCCCAGCATCAGGGTCTTTTCTAGTGAGTCAGTTCTTCACATCAGGTGGCCAAAGTATTGGAGTTTAAGCTTCAGCATAAGTCCTTCCAGTGAATATTCAGGACTCATTATCTTTAGGATACACTGATGAGATCTTCTTGCAGTCCAAGGAACTCTGTATTCTCCAACACCACAGTTCAAAAGCATCAGTTCTTCAGCACTTAGCTTTCTTTATAGCCCAACTCTCACATCCATATATGACTATTGGAAAAACCATCGCTTTGACTATATGGAACTTTGTTGGCAAAGTAATGTCTCTCCTTTTTAATATGCTGTCTAGGTTGGTCATAGCTTTTCTTCTAGAAAGCAAGTGTTTTTTAATTTCATGGCTATAGTTAGCATCTGCAGTGATTTCTGAGCTCCAAAACAAAAAGCTGTCACTGTTTCCATTGTTTCTCCATCTATTTGCCATGAAGTGGTGGGATCAGATGCCACAATCTTAGTTTCTGAATGTTGAGTTTTAAGCTAACTTTTTCACTCTCTTTTTTCACTTTCATCAAAAGGCTCTTTAGTTCATCTTTGCTTTCTGCCATAAGGCTGGTGTCATCTGCATATCTGACTTTGTTGATATTTCTCCTGGCAACCTTGATTCCAGTTTGTGCTTAATCCAGCTGGGCATTTTGCATGATGTACTCTGTATATAAGCTAAATAAGCAGGGTGACATTATACAGCCTTGATGTACTCCTTTTCCGATTTGGAACCAGTCTGTTGTTCCATGTCCAGTTCTAACTGTTGCTTCTTGACCTGCATACAGATTTCTCAAGA
>NW_011494708.1:11072531-11073015 GCF_000754665.1 Bison bison bison | reverse complement strand
AAAGCTGGGGATTGCTCTCGAGTGACTGCAGGGCCAATAGACCTCATCTAGGCTTGTGTCCAGAAGCCAATATTCCTCTCCAGGGCGACCGGGATCTCGGGGTTGCATTCCAGACGCACCCGGGGAGACAGGCATTCATCTCGAGTGGAAGCAAAGAACCCCGCTCTGCTCTCGAGTCGCGACGGGTATCTCTTGGAGCTCACTGGGTGGACTCAAGGGTGGCAAGCCTCCTGAGGCGTTTGGAGAGAGGTCGCGAGGTTGGCCTCTAGGCCATGCAGGAGACGAAGGCCCTCATCTCCGCGATGACGGGGGAGTCTCGGGGTGGTTCTCGAGCGGCGGCCCCAGGGTGCGGTTTCTACCGAGGTACGACGGCGAGGTCAGTGAGCCTCTCGTGGGGCGCCAGGGAAGTCGGGTCTCCATGCGAGTGGCGAGGGGGAGCGCGTCATTGCTCTCGAGTCATGGTAGGGGAACCTGGCCTCGAGAC
>NW_011494708.1:11064337-11072431 GCF_000754665.1 Bison bison bison | reverse complement strand
AGTTCTAACTGTTGCTTCTTGACCTGCATACAGATTTCTCAAGAGGCAGGTCAAGCAGTCTGGTATTCCCATCTCTTTAAGAATTTTCCACAGTTTGTTGTGGTTCACATAGTCAAAGGCTTTGACATAGTAAATGAAACAGAAATAGATGTTTTCTGGAACTCTCTTGTTTTTTTGATAATCCAACAGATGTTGGCAATTTGATACCTGGTTTCTCTGCCTTTTCTAAATCCAGCTTGAACAACTGCTTTTTCAGGAATCATGTACTGTTGAACCCTGGCTTGGTGGATGTTGAGCATTACTTTGCTAGCATGTGAGATAAGTGCAAAATTACAGTAGTTGGAATATTTTTGGCACTGCCTTTCTTTGCAATTGGAATGAAAACTGACCTTTTCCAGTCCTGTGGCCACTGATAAGTTTTCCAAATTTGCTGGCATATTGGATGCAGCACTTTCACAGCACCAACTTTTAGGATTTCAAATAGCTCAGCTGAAATTCTATCACCTCCACTAGCTTTGTTTATACTGATGTTTCCTAAGGCCCACTTGACTTCACATTCCAGCATGTCTGGCTCTAAGTGAGTGATCATGCCATTGTGGTTATTTGGGTTATGACGATCTTTTTTGTATAGTTCTGAGTATTCTTGGCACATCTTCTCAATATCTTGTGCTTCTGTTAGGTCCACACCATTTCTTTCCTTTATTGTGCCCATGTTTGCATCAAAAGTTCCCTTGGTATCTCTAATTTTCTTAAAGAGATCTCTAGTCTTTCCCATTCTATTGTTTTCCTCTCTTTGCACTGATCTCTGAGGAAGGCTTTCTAATCTCCTTGCTATTCTTTGGAACTCTGCATTCAACTAGGTATATCTTTCTTTTTTTCCTTTGCCTTTCACTTCTCTTCCTTTCTTGGCTATTTGTAAGGCCTCCTCACACACCAATTTTGCCTTTTTGCATTTATTTTTCTTGGGGATGGTCTTGATCACTGCCTCCTGTACAATGTTCTGAACCTCCATCCAAAGTTCTTCAGGCACTCTGTCTATCAGATCTAATCGCTTGAATCTATTTTTCACATCCACTGTATAATCATAAGGGATTTGATTTAGCTCATACCTGAATGGTCTAGTGGTTTTCCCTACTTTCTTCAATTTAAGTCTGAATTTTTCAATAAGGAGTTCATGATCTGAGCCACAGTCATCTCCCGCTCTTCTTTTTTTCTGAGTGTATAGAGCTTCTTCATCTTGGCTGCAAAGAATATAATCAGTCTGATTTTTATATTGACAATCTGGTGATGTCCATGTGTAGAGTCTTCCCTTGTGTTGTTGGAAGAGGGTGTTTGCTGTGAATAGTGCATTCCCCTGGCAAAGCTCTGTTAGCCTTTGCCCTGCTTCATTTTGTACTCCAAGGCCAAATTTGTCTGTTACTCCAGGTATCTGTTGACTTCCTACTTTCCATTCTGGTCCCCTATAATGAAAAAGACATCTTTTTTGGGTGTTCGTTCTAGAAGATCTTGTAGGTCTTCCTATAACCATTCAACTTCAGCTTCTTCAGCATTAGGGTCAGGTCATAGACTTGGATTACTGTGATTTTGAATGATTCGCCTTGGGAACAAACAGAGATCATTCTGTTGTTTTTGAGATTGCACTCAATACTGCATTTCAGACTCTTTTGTTTACCATGAGAGCTACTCCATTTCTTCTAAGAAACTCTTGCCCACAGTAGTAGATATAATGGTCATCTGAGTTAAATTCACCTATTCTAGTCTGTTTTAGTTCGCTGATTCCTAAAATGTCTATATTCAGTCTTGCCATCTCCTGTTTGACCACTTCCTATTTATCTTGATTCATGGATCTAACATTCTGGTTCCTATGCAATATTGCTCTTTACAGTATCAGAATTTACTTCCATCACCAGTCACATCCACAACTGGTTGTTGTTTTTGCTTTGACTCGTCTCTTCATTCTTTCTGGAGTTATTTCTCCATTCTTCTCCAGTAGCTTATTGGGCACCTATGGACCTGGGGAGTTCATTTTTCAGTGTCCTATCTTTTTGCCTTTTCATACTGTTCATGGGGTTCTCGAGGCAAGAATACTGAAGTGATTTGCTATTCTCTTCTCCAATGGACCACATTCTGTCAGATATCATATTGAAAAGCAGAGACATTACTTTGCCAACAAAGGTCCGTCTAGTCAAGGCTATGGTTTTTCCAGTGGTCATGTATGGATGTGAGAGTTGGACTGTGAAGAAAGCTGAGTGCTGAAGAATTGATGCTTTTGAACTGTGGTGCTGGAGAAGACTCTTGAGTCCCTTGGACTGCCAGGAGATCAAACCAGTCCATCCTAAAGGAAATCAGTCCTGAATATTCATTGGAAGGACTGATGCTGAAGCTGAAGCTCCAGTACTTTGGCCACTTGATGCAAAGAGCTGAATCATTGGAAAAGACCCTGATGCTGGGCTTTTTCAGCATCAAAAAGATGCTGAAAATCTTTTTCAAAGATTGAAGGCAGGAAGAGAAGGGGATGACAGAGAACGAGGTGTTTGGATTGGTATCACTGACTCAATGGACAAGCCTTTGAGCAAGCTCCAGGAGATGGTGAAGGACAGGGAAGCCTGGTGTGCTGCAGTCCATGGGGTAGCAAAGAGTAGGACAAAACTGATCGACCGAACAACAACAACATGCGATTTTCTAAAGAATCTTCCTGCAATACAGGAGTCCTGGGTTTGATCCCAGGGTCAGGAAGATCTCCTGGAGAAGGAAATGGCAACCCACTCCAATATTCTTGCCTGGAGAATTACATGGACAGAGGATCCTAGCAGGCTACAGTATGTGGGGTTGTAAAGAGTCAAACATGACTAAGTGACTAACACACACACATATCAATTTTCAGGCAATTGATAGATATGAAAAAAAATTGTTACATATCTATTATTTGGATTGAATTCCATTACTTCGGACAGTATCAATCCTTACAAACATTTTAAATCTTCCAGTTTCTGTCAATGTGTGGCAACAACTCTCCAAACAAACATGGCCAATTTTTATTCCTCCCTCCTAACTTAATGACACTGAGAACTAAAACCTGACACCCTAAATCATCATTTAAAAGACGCTTACTCCTTGGAAGGAAATTTATGACCAACCTAGATAGCATATTAAAAAGCAGAGACATTACTTTGCCAATAAAGGTCCGTCTAGTCAAGGCTATGGTTTTTCCAGTAGTCATGTATGGATGTGAGAGTTGGACTGTGAAGAAAGCTGAGTGCTGAAAAATTGATGCTTTTGAACTGTGGTGTTGGAGAACACTCTTGAGAGTCCCTTGGATTGCAAGGAGATCAAACCAGTCCATTCTAAAGGAAATCAGTCCTGGGTATTCTTTGGAAGGACTGATGCTAAAGCTGAAACTCCAATACTTTGGCCACCTCATGAGAAGAGTGGACTCATTGGAAAAGACTCTGATACTGGGAGGGATTGGGGGCAGGAGGAGAAGGGGATGACAGGGGATGGGATGGCTGGATGGCATCACCAACTCCATGGACTTGAGTTTGAGTGAACTCCAGGAGTTGGTGATGGACAGGGAGGCCTGGCATGCTGCAATTCATGGGGTTGTAGAGAGTCGGACATGACTGAGTGACTGAACTGAAGTGAACTGAAATCATCATTAGAACTTTATGTTCCCTGTAGATCAACTTTTTTCCCAGGTCTGAATAAGAATTATGACATTAGGTCCAATAGTTTGATATATACCTGAAAAGACTCATCATGGCAGCTGACCATGTGTGGGCTGAAATTTTCCCTGGAATAGCTTCTGCCTCTGTCACTGAAAGAGTCTGTTAAATGTTCCAGTCACACATGCACCTGTGTTCCATGGTTGTAGAAAATATCACTAAGAGCTTCAACCTCTTAGCTTTAAGAACTCAGTGAGCAGTGCTGATAATGAGCATATTTTAATCCACTAACCTCTTGAACTTTAATAATAAAAAAAAACTTTTATGTTAATATTACTATTTTGCATATTAGGCATCCCTATATTAAAATACTTGAGATAACACATTTTTCACCACTTCTTAGTACATAGCTCAACTGATTGTGCAGAAAAAAAGTCAACAAGAATCTTTAGGAGACTTTCTCTTACACTCTACCTTGCCCGGCTGAAAGATCTATGATTCCTCTGAGTTTTTTTAGCAATTAATAAATATCATTAGTCTTGAAAAGAGGGAGGACTGACAAATTGGAGTTTAGCTAATCCCTGTGAATCTGGAAAACAAGAAAGTTAAAGAAATCCTCATTATACTTTTGTGTTTGGAAGGGGCTTGCTGCAAATAAATAATCTTCCTCTTATGACTTAGATATGACTCAGGGATGTCCCCTTGTTTACCTATGACAAAGTCAGACAGACTACAAATACCCTTTCTTTGCTTCATAAGTGAATGGCTGAACTGCTTTGTCCTTATTGATCAATCAAAACAAAATCCTTGTTAACCAAACTTTGGTTAAGTTCTTTTTCTCTCTCAGACCCCTGAATTTTGACTCACAATCAGTCTGGACCAGCATACAAGCTTCTCTTAATTACCTACCATTTTGTCAAGGATAAACTGACCTCAAGGTAAATCATTCTGTGGTCTACTATTCTATTATGCCACCATTGTCCATCTCACTTTCTCAAATTCAATTCTTTCTAGATTTGGTAACTCCTCCTTATTAAAAAAAGAGATAAATAAAGGCTTTTGCTTTTCTACTTAACCATTAAGAATCTTCTACATCTCATGGTCAGTGTATAGCCCCTATTTTAATAGGCCCTTCTCTAACTCTTCCAGTTATGCTTTGCAATATAGTTTCTCCTTATTTAAGTCTAAAGTTTTTTTTTTTTTTAATTTGACAAAAGAAATGTAATTTAACTAATATTAGGATTGTATATGACTTCAAACTGACAGGTCCCAGTGACTTTTTAAGTTGTTTTAAATGAAAAATTCTCTGAGCAAATAGTGAATATAAGATTACAGTGTGTAGAACATGCAATAAAGACTAATCATATGTGGACTTTAGGTTCCAAATAAGCAAAAATGGTGAATTTTGAATAATCAAAATTATCCTAAAAATAATTTATGAAAGTCTGTTCTTTTCAGATCAACACATAATTTCTTACTAAACAGCAGAGATAAATTTTTCCCATATCATTGGATGAGTACTATTTTTTGTTCACTAGTGGTTGGCTTAAATTGATAAAACATATAAAAACTTTGTTTTTTTTTTTTTTTCAAATTCTGTAGTCACACTCTGCTGTAAAATACAGTGAAATAAACAGTACACAGTGACCAAGAAACATAACCTATCTGTAGCTCCCATCTCACACTGGGTATATGCTCACTGACTATCTAAAATCCAATTTTAAGAAGTTAAAGGCATGTTTGATATGACAAAGCTGTTTTGTTGAAATAAGGGTAACAGGCTTA
Source organism: Bison bison bison (assembly GCF_000754665.1). Taxonomy (NCBI): domain Eukaryota; kingdom Metazoa; phylum Chordata; class Mammalia; order Artiodactyla; family Bovidae; genus Bison; species Bison bison. The sequence continues at coordinate 11,066,984 of NW_011494708.1, read as the reverse complement.
CAGACTCACCCACTAAACCTTCCTGCTTCCCCTTAACTCTTAAGAATCCCTACATTCTATTAGGCATTTATTTATACCCTCTAATCTAGCAGAGCCCCCTCTGATTATCTGATATTGTATTTCAAATGTGGAAACAGAAAGCATTCTCCCTTGCGCATTAGCACACATATTCAGATCTTGTGTTATCTTTTTGATGAGATAACACATAAGCTTTATTACATATAAACTCTATCTAGGTGCACTTTGGGATCTATTGAAAACCGCTTTGGATAAGGCTTAGAATTGTCAGGTCATTCTGAAGAGCCCCTAGAATTAGAAATAGGTAGAGGCTATATTTCTCCTTTTGCATATCTTGCTAGGAGTTGACATCCTATGTTGACAATAAAATTTGTATGAAATTCTGTTAAAGTCACAAACATCAATTAAAAACCAAGCACAAAACAGTTGCTTCATCTTTTGATATAAGCTTAAGGATATAAGCTTTGATATAAGTCCCTGCTCTCTGCCAATAGCATACATTTATGTGCTCAGTCATGTCCTTCTCTGCAACCCCCTGGACTATAGTCCCCTAGGCTCCTCTGTCCATAGAATTTCCCAAGCAAGAATACTGGAGTGGGCTGCCATTTCCTACTCCAGAGGTCTTCCCAAGCCACTGATCGAACCCATGTCTCCTGCATTGGCAGACAGATTCGTTACCATTATGCTACCTGGGAAGACCCGTAGCATGGTGACAAGCAATTTTCATGAGGATGAAGTTCTGGGGCCCTGAACAAAAGAAACTCAGGACATAGAACATCACTCAGAAGGCTATCACTGGTCTCACTAAACTCATACTCTGTGTGTATACTGGGTCATCTTTCTAGTAAATCCTACAACATTATAGTCTTATCAATAGAAAGGTTTCTAATATCCCTTATGCCATTTAGTAAATTCCTCAACACAGATGTAGATGATGACACTTAACATTTTGCCTATCTATTCTGGATTAAGATCTAGGATCTACCTGAATAGATCTTTCAAAAACTTATCTAACCATTCCCAAATTGTATCCTGATTAGAAAGCTTCAAAGTTAGCCTCAGTTGATGGTAAAGGACAGGGAAGTCTGGCATGCTGCAGTCCATGGGGTTGCAAAGACTCAGACATGACTGAACAGCAAAAAAAATACCTTCCCCAGTGTACAGAATAATGTTAATTTATTAAGAATTATTAAAAAAAAAAACAGATCCAAGGAAAATGCTAACAGATGTCCCAAATGTCATAGAATTTCTTTAGTAGCCATATAAGCATAGATTCAAATTATAGTTAGAAAAACATTTAGTCTAACTCTTTCATTTATTGATTTTGTTATAGTCAAACATAAAATCTTCCCCAGAGTAAGGCATGAAGTCTAAGTAACTAGAACTTCTCCTTCTGTCACCAAAGAAGGAACTTCTTTCCAGGAATTATCTAAGCACAGGTTAAATATCTTGTTCTTCATAATTTGTTTTCACCCTAAAGTTTAGGTTTTTTAAAGTTCTAATATTAATTTGTAAGAAAATTTCAAATTTTTGTAAAATAAATTAATGGAAGCTATAATAAAAATTATAAGCTTCCTTCCATATTTCTCACTAGGGAAATGATCCTCTAAGAGTCACAATGCATATTCAGGAATTTTCCCCAGTCTTTTGCAAAATATTAACCATTTGTAAGAAAAAACTATTGTAATTAAATTTTCAATTTTCACTTTTTCTTATCTGGCTTGGACATTTAATTTACCTCTTGTTTTTGACTTGTTATCATTTATACTTTATCACAAGTTATTATATGATTTCACAATGTTGTATGTTTGTTTCCAGTGGGTTCCTGAGTAAATATCAATGTCATTTTGTTAATTCAGTTCAGTTCTTCAGTTGCTCAGTAGTGTCCAACTCTTTGTGATTCTGTGGACTGCAGCATGCCAGGTTTCCCAGTCCATCACTAACTCCTGGACCTTACTCAAAATCATGTCCATTGAGTCAGTGATGCCATCCAACCATCTCATTTTCTGTTGTCCCCTTCTTCTCCTGCCTTCAACCTTTCCCAGCATCAGGGTCTTTTCTAGTGAGTCAGTCCTTCGCATCAGGTGGTCAAAGTATTGGAATTTCAGCTTCAGCATTAGTCCTTCCAATGAATATTCAGGACTGATTCCCTTTAGGATGGACTGGTTGGAACTCCTTGCAGTCCAAGGGACTTTCAAGAGTGTTCTCCAACACCACAGTTCAAAAGCATCAATTCTTCAGCATTCAGCTTTCTTTATAGTCCAACTCTCACATCCATACATGACTACTTGAAAAACCATAGCTTTGACTTGACTGATTTTCTTGGCAAAGTCTTTGCTTTTTAATATGCTGTCTAGGTTGGCCATAGCTTTTCTTCCAAGGAGCAAGCATCTTTCAATTTCATGGCTGCAGTCTCATCTGCAGTGATTTTGGAGCCGAAAAATAAAGTCTTTCACTGTTTCCATTGTTTCCCCACCTATTTTCCATGAAGTGATGGGACCAGATGCCATGATCTTAGTTTTCTGAATGTTGAGTTTTAATTCAACATTTTCATTCTCCTCTTTCACTTTCATCAAGAGGCTCTTTAGTTCTTCTTCGCTTTCTGCCATAAGGGTGGTGTCATCTGCAT
>NW_011494708.1:11058831-11064101 GCF_000754665.1 Bison bison bison | reverse complement strand
CAGCCATGATCTTAGTTTTCTGAATGTTGAGTTTTAATTCAACATTTTCATTCTCCTCTTTCACTTTCATCAAGAGGCTCTTTAGTTCTTCTTCGCTTTCTGCCATAAGGGTGGTGTCATCTGCATATCTGAGGTTATTGATATTTCTCCCAGCAATCTTGATTCCAGCTTATGCTCATCCAGTCTAGCATGTTAATTAAGTGATGTGAAATTAATTTCTATCTCAATAAAATAAGTAGTGCATTTTAAATTAATGTATGTTGTTTCATATTTTATATTCCATAACAAGAAGTAAGAAAACAATTTTTAATCACTAAACTAGCTCTCTGAATATATAGATGCCGATTATTCTAAATTGTCAACATTTCTATGAATTTTCAAAATATTTTGTACTAAGAGAACAGCAAATTGGAGCTGGGAGGAATAATACAGTCTATAACATGTCTTATGATCACTACTTATTTCTAAGTAAACATGATTAAAACAAATTTATGAATATTTTAACATTTGTAATTCAATGATGTTTTGATCTGTAAGCATACATTAAACACAAAAAACATGTCAGTGATTGATAAAGGCAAATATTTCCTGGGAGATGATTTTTTTTCTTTTCCTATATACATTATTAATTATTAGATAAGTAAGATCACCATGCTTTGAAAGGGCTCATCATAAAGTGTCAAGGCACTAGGTAACAAATCAATGGTTATTTAAATGATTGTTTTCCTCTGAGGGAAAATATATTTTGGTTTGGAGAACTAACTTCATTATGCTTCAGTACATACTGAGTGTACATACTGAGTGAAAGCACTGTTTCCATCATTAATGTGTTTATAAAAGCTTTTTGTTGTCTGCACTGGAAAGTCACTCAGCTGAATTTTTTTCTTATGATGCATAGTCTGGCAGTAAATACTAATGAACTCAGAAGCATTTGTAGACTTTCAAATGTTAACTAAATTTTTAAAGAGGAATACATTTAACAATATTATTAATTATTATGAATTATTATCTTACATCAAGCAGATATATATATATAAATTCAATTTTTTAAAACTGAAAACGCCAGTTTCTCCTCATACACATTTTACACTGTTCAAGGAGAGTTTTAAGTAGTTTAATATCAGTACAATGTTCACTGCTGTTTGATATTTTCAAGTTTGCTGAGTTTTGCTGTCTATTGCCTTGTTTCTCTAAAGATATTTCCAGAAAGTAGCAGAACAACTAATATTTGAGCTATGATTGCTACCACATTTGGCCTGTAAAAAGATAAACTCTTAATATTGATTATTTATCAACACTCAAATTCAAATATATTTACTTTTTCAGCTATTTGTAGTAATACACACTGTCATTTACTTTACAATAGTTCAGTATATATTAATGTGATTATGCATTTAAGTCTATTTTATCTTCAGTTTAGTTCAGTTCAGTCGCTCAGTCATGAATAGCAGCACGCCAAGCCTCCCTGTCCATCAATAACTCCCAGAGTCTACTCAAACTCATGTTCATCGAGTCAGTGATGCCTTCCAGCCATCTCATCCTCTGTCGTCCCCTTCTCCTCCTGCCCCCAATCCCTCCCAGCATCAGAGTCTTTTCCAATGAGTCAACTCTTCGCATGAGGTGGCCAAAGTACTGGAGTTTCAGCTTTAGCATCAGTCCTTCCAATGAACACTCAGAACTGATGTCATTTAGGATGGACTGGTTGGATCTCCTTGCAGTCCAAGGAACTCTGAAGAGTCTTCTCCAACACCACAGTTCAAAAACATCAAATCTTTGGTGCTCAGCTTTCTTCATAGTCCAACTCTCACATCCATACATGACCACTGGAAAAACCATAGCCTTGACTAGACGGATCTTTGTTGGCAAAGTAATGTCTCTGCTTTTGAATATGCTATCTAGGTTGGTCATAACTTTCCTTCCAAAGAGTAAGCGTCATTTAATTTCATGGCTGCAGTCACCATTTGCAGTGATTTTGGAGTCCAATAAAATAAAGTCTGACACTGTTTCCACTGTTTCCCCATCTATGTCCCATGAAGTGATGGGACCAGATGCCATGATCTTCGTTTTTTGAATGTTGAGCTTTATGCCAAATTTTTCACTCTCCTTTCACTTTCATCAAGAGGCTTTTTAGTTCCTCTTTACTTTCTGCCATAAGGGTGGTGTCATCTGCATATCTTAGAGGCTATTAATTGAAATGCTCTGAAACCTTACCTGCAATCTACATACAAATAAAAATTACTAAAGTTTCATATTCTTGTGTTTAATTGGAAAGGATACATAGCATACATAAAAATTAATGAAGCTAAACCTCAGAGTTGGAAGACTTTCACTGCTTGCAATGATAGCAGAAGCCAACAGGAAAAAGAAAGACTTTTCTTTCCTGGCTAGGACTCAGCCAATGAAAAGTCATAAACTCTCTGTTTGCAATATCTCTCCCAACCTCCTTTTTCTTACTATAAAAGTGTTCTTTTCTTGCCCTCCAGGAACTTGCACGTGATTCATCTGCTGATCCCAAATAAACTCATTTTACTGGATAAATATCTGCTAGATTGTTTACTTCAGGTCAACACATATTAAGGAGTATATATGTCAGATATATAACATTAAATATTATATTTTAAAAATATTTTCATTCTTAGGTTTAAAACATATAGTGAACTGTGTTATAATGTTAATAGATAAACCCTTTTTAATATATATAGCACTCGTACACACTTCTTTGTGGTACAGTTTCAAGACCACAATATGTTAATCATTTGTTGCTTTGGGCACTTGATTGGAGCAGATTTTTCTCAAGCCATGAAGCTTTAGGAAAGGGAAGAGCAGGTAATCTGTTGTGTAAGCAAGTGCCATGGAGCATGAAAGTTCAGGATTCCTATTTGCTATAATGAGGAATTCATTTTCTGGAGTTGGTTTCTCTAGGGTTGTTGCTTTTTACATCCTGTCTGTGATTGGCTATATGCAAATGATAAAACATCAAGATGTTAATCATTGATATAATCAATCATCAGCTAATGCTGACTCTGCTACCTACACCTATCTCGCTGTGTTATAAATATGCAAATTAGAAAAACCCCAAAATATTGGCAAGGGAAAATGCCGTCACCAGGATATAGGTAGCCCTCCTGAGCTGAAACTGAAGAGGTGCTGCTTCTGGTAATAGAGCTAAAATTCATCTACTCTCATGCTCTATAAGAGAGAGGTAATTAAAGCTTAAAATATTTTTCAGTAGTGGCCCATAATAATCTTAAGCCTGTTTCTTGATTTCTACATAGTTAACATAAGCACATTATGTTTGAAAGGAGGAAACTACCTACATTTCCTTTCCCCAATTAGTTTGTAAATTCCCTGACTCCAGAGGGCTAATCTAATGTTGCTTTTATATCATTTTGCTTAATCAACATAATTTATCACAGCATACTATTAAAATTGAGGTTTGATTTGCTCAATATCTGTCTGCCATATGTTATATTACAGATTTTCCTATATTAGCCCTGTTAAGGATCCCTATGTCTTGATTCATATTATATTTTATTATATTAAAGGCTCAGTCTTAATGCTATTATTTTGAGAAGACCAAAGAACTTCTGATATGACAGACTAAAGACTATAGACTCAACGACAACATCCAAAAGCTATATGTATTAAGTTTAATCTTAATTATCATAGTTCATTTTCTAAATTTAAAAAATTTGAGCCATATTTCTATCTTGCATTTTTCAGGTATTTGAACACAGTTACAAGTACACCTACATATACACACTGTAAGATGATTAATGTAATCATATGGATAATGAAAAGCTGCATAATTTATTCTGCATGAAATTTGAAAATTTATGGATTTTTAAAGATTAAAATGTATAAATTCTGGATGGGACAATCATCTTTGCAGCCATCATATTTTCTGTCCTATAGAAATCTTACAATGTGATAAATATTTAAAAATATCCTGTGTATGAATCAGATAGAGTGAATAGTCATATCAAATTTATTATATACAAAATTTACTTCTGATATTTAATGGAGATAAAATTCATTTGAAAGTAGAAATTTAACATATAATGTTCGTGAAGCAGTAGTCTATGTAATGGGCTTCCCTGGTGGCTCAGATGGTAAAGATCCACCTGTAATGTGGGAGACTCAGGTTTGATCCCTGAGTCGTGAAGATCCCCTGAAGGAGAGCATGGCACACCACTCCAGTATTATTGCCTGGAGAATCCCCATGCACAGAGGAGCCTGGTGGGCTACAGTCCCAAGGGGTTGCAAAGAGTCAGACACGACTGAGTGACTTCCACGCACGTATATAAGACTTTATGTATATGTTCATACGTATACATGTATGGGTATATACATATATATGTATATATAAACACATATATGAATATAACATACAAATATGTATTACTTATATATATGTAAATTTAGAAAACTTTATTGCCCAGTAGTAACTTTGCTGAAAATCTTGAACTTACAGTAATAACTGAGTAAGTAATGTTGTTTATGATATTTTTCACTTCTTATATTTAATAAAATGACCTTGAAATTTTAAAGTGAAATATTCTTAATCTCTCAGTAAGCAGAAAAGATGATTCATTAATCTAAAGATAGCATAATAAGTCCTAATAATAATAAATTGTATAGTAAATATATTAGCCTAAAGAGGTATGATATTATTTTTTGTAAGACCAAATAGTTTTGACTCAGGGAGACAAGGGTATATGAAAAAGTCTTTGATATTTCTAAGCATTATTTTATTATCAAAAGTAAAACAAAGCCATGAATTTTCACATATAAGTTTGATATATATAAGAGAATTGTGTGTTTCATTTGGAATTGGATTAAAAAGTCTAAATTTATCACTAACCAGGGTCTTTGTGTCAGGTATGTTTAATTTCTTCCCATGTCTCTTTTTCCTTTATCACTTTATTGTATTTCAGTTTCAACTGCTCCCTTTAATATCTGCTCTGGAGTCAGGCTGGAATTCCTTTCAGAATTTCGCCTTTAAAGTGTGCACATGTCACTTTCATTGCAGATGGTACTGGAGGGATATTGCAGGAAGAAGGAGACTTCTGTTGCAGATTCTTGTTGCTGCACAACTAGTCAGAAACATGGATGTGAAGATAATCAGTGGTGCTCTGCTCCAGCCATGATCCCTTGGTAAACTCAAAAAAAAAAAAAAAGGCTCAAACTGTTATGATCACCTTTCTGTGTGTGGAAACTGGCACTCTAGACCTTCTGTTCACAGCGGTGCTTTGACTGTCTACATGGCT
>NW_011494708.1:11054720-11058731 GCF_000754665.1 Bison bison bison | reverse complement strand
CTGCTGCTGCTGTTAAGTTGCTTCAGTCGTGGCCAACTCTGTGCGACCCCATAGATGGCAGCCCACCAGGCTCCCCTGTCCCTGGGATTCTCCAGGCAAGAACACTGGAGTGGGTTGCCATTTCCTTCTCCAATGCATGAAAGCGAAAAGTGAAAGTGAAGTCACTCAGTCATTCCTGACTCTTAGTGACCCATGGACTGCACCCTACCAGGCTCCTCCGTCCATGGGATTTTCCAGGCAAGAGTACTGGAGTGGGGTGCCATTGCCTTCTCCACTCTACATGGCTACTGCCCTGGAAATCTGTCCCCTGAGGCCCTACCAATGTGCATGTAACAAGCAAGCTTCAGGCCCTAAGTTGCAGAGACATAACAACTTTCTCTTCCTGCCCATAAAATCGGCAGGAGCTTATCTACAGTTCGAAGGATTGCTTCCTGATTGCCTAGTTCTAACCTGGGCAACCCAGTGAGTTTTAAGTCTCTGATGGGTTCTGTGCCATGATTTGAAAGGTCTAGTTTTTGGCAAAGCTAACCCCATTACTCTGAACAGAATTAACCAACTCTCTCTTCTGTATACGACAGTAGTTTCCTTATATTTTTTTACATTTTTATATTCACATTGCAATTGTCTGTTTACTTGTCTGCTTTCCCTCCTAGAATGTGTGATATCTTTAAGTCGGAGATACATTGTCTATAGTTATCTGTATTTCCTTTTTCCTTGTTTAATAAACATTATTAACTAGCCACATTAATAGTCTGAAAATCTACATGGGCTGCACAGTAAGTCCAAATATATTTAATACATGGTGCACAAAATATTTTATTTTACCTAGGAGCAATCCATTTAGAGGAGTTCATGAGCCCATGCAATTGTAAATGTAGATGAACAATAATAAGAAGCAGAAAAATAAATTGTCAAAGAAATACTGTAAATTATTTGCCATTTTTTTCTGTATTGGGCTTTTGCCTTGAAGTGAACATGATTTTTTCTGTATGTTTCTACAGAAGAATTAGTTATAGAAGTAAAAAAAAAAAATCATATATTCCCTTTGGCTCTGTGCAAAAAAATAGGTGCTTTATATAAAGCATGTACTTTAAAGTCAGTTAAATGTTACAGATGAATTCTGTTTTACCAAAATAGTCATCAATATAACTTCAAAAGCATCATCACGTATTACATATTTTAAGGTTATTGCTAATGATCATTAATCACTATTTTTTTTGTCACAGATAATTAAAATACCTTCCCTCATAGGAAATATGTAAGTAACATCAAGATAAATTTAGTATCTTCACACACAGAAACCTGACTCTCAAGCAAATAAAATCATTCCAAAGTTCATAGCAAGGTTCTTTTTCACCTCTTTGTAAAAGTGGTAAAGTAAAACTTAAAGTTTGAATTTTCCTTTTGACTTGAGGAAGTAGGATAACACAATTAACGATAAAGCCTCTGTATATTATGATCATTCTGGATATAAATGAGACCTGAGATGTTAAGAGCTATGTAAATTCAGACTACTGGACTGAATAGCAGAAAGAAATCTAGCCTGGAAATCTAAGAATGTAGGATTTATTGGTGTATTTCTCACTTGAACATTAGTCAGCTATGCCAGTGTCCTTGGACATGTTATTAAAACTTTCTGGGTTAAATATGGAGATTGGAAAAAATAATCTACAAAAGCCCTTCCAGTATTATTAATTATTTTATTCTTTTCAAATTTGTAAAATCAATTAATCACCCACAGTGAAGAAGTTAATATTTTTTTCTGTGAAAGTGAAAGTCGCTCAGTGGTTTCTGATTCTTTGCAACCCCATGGACTATACAACCTGTGGAATTCTCCAGGCCAGAATACTGGAGTGAGTAGCGTTTCCCTTCTCCCAGGGATCTTCCCAACCAGAGATCCCTTCTCCAGGGGATCTTCCCAAACCAGGGATCGAATGCAGGTCTACTGCATTACAAATTCTTTATCAGCTGAGCCACAAGGAAAGCCCAAAAATATTGGAGTCAGTAGCCTATCCCTTCTCCAGGGGTTCTTTCTGACCCAGGAATTGAACTGGAGTCTTCTGCATTCTAGGTGGATTCTTTATCAACTGAGCTATTGTAAATAATGGTTAATTATATTACCAAAAAGAGCACACACTTTAGATTAAAATAAATAATGCATTTCTTTCTTCCTTTTCTCTTTTCTCCTTCATTTCTTCCGTTCTTTCTTTCCTTCCTCCATCTCTCCTTTCCCTCTCTCTCTCCTTCCCCCTCTTTCCCTCCTTCTGAATTGGATAATTTAAAATAATAAAAATCTGCAAGATATGAGAATAGACTAAATGCAGACTTGAATTAGGACACATGATTTCTTCCTGCTACATGTTAACAATCAGGTAACAGGGAAAATCATGAAAATAATTTTGTCAAAATCTCTCTTAAGCATAGACATTTTTATAGCATAAATATTTAACAACAGATGTGAGTTTCTTTGTACCAAAAGTAAGCATGACAATTTGGAAATTACACAACACCCATTATTAAAAAGAAACCTTTTAATAATATGCTATTCTTTTTTCTAAACTAAATCAAAAACATTTCCTACATAATCTTTATAAAAAGTTTGAGAATAACAAAATTAAAAAAAATCCATTAGCAACATTTAGATTTTAATTAATGCTAAAGACATTTTCAAAACAAGCATATCAATTCAGTTCAAAAAACAGAAGCAACATTTTAAATCATTATTTTATGAATAAAATTTTGTAGGGATTGTGCATAATATTGGGTAAGAATATTGTTTTCTGGAGTCTAAGATATAACTAGGTAGAGTTAATGAATATAAAGCAGGCATTATAAACCCAAATGCGTATAGAGAACAGGCTGGAACAATGTCTTAAAAGGTCTATAAACTAGCACTGTGTGAGTAGCAGAGATTGAGGGGACCAGGAGGGCACAATTCATTTAGAGAGGGTAGCAACAGCTTGACTCCAGGAAATTTGTTCTGATGTGACCTGGTCAGATTTTAGAAACAACTTGGACAAAAAATTAAATTGCAAAATATTTTAGCCAAATTAATAATTGTAATAATACTATTTTATCATCTTTAAGTAATTTACATTTCTTTACATATTAACCTATATCAGCTCTTACTTTGGAGCAAAAGAATGAGGTCAGAAAAAAATTAATACTATTGCTGGTTTGCTGTAAAGGAAATTAAATGAACTTATGAGACTTGTTCCAGGTCAAGTCTGGTATTTAAATCAAAGCTGCTAGGGTCCCCTACTCATGCATATCCTGTTATACCACACAGCACTTTCTGATTTGGATTTAGGATTTTACAAATATCTATAGAGGAAAAAAAAAAAAAACTGCTGTCATTGTTTAAACTTTGGCCCGCAGTGAGGATATAATATCAATAAAAGACATGTTTCCCATTAACAGGCCCTAGAACACTGGTATAGAAAAATTATGCACATAGAGAATGCAAACAAGAAGATACCAAAGAATATGCAATTATGGAATAATTTTATGTGTGTGTATATATACATATGTATATATATTTGTATATGTAATATATATGTGTATATACATAGATGTAATACAAGGAAAAAAACCTAAATAACACATTAAAATACAGCTGCAAATGCACACCACATCCCCGTTATGCCAGGAATCAGCCATAGTTGAAGGACCTGCTTGTTGGACAGCAATGAGAAACTGTAAACTCACATTATGTAAAGAAAGAATGAATGGGGGAAGAAGGAATGAATTCTCCACTTCTTTTTGCCTGAATAACCTCACCATTAATACAGCCATCAGAAGATATATTTTAAGATGAAATGCTTCCTGTAGTGTATATATATATACACTGCTGCTGCTATGTCGCTTCAGTTGTATCTGACTCTGTGTGACCCCATAGACGGCAGCCCATCAGGATCCTCTCTGTCCCTGGGATTCTCCAGACAAGAATACTGGAGTGGGTTGCCATGTCCTTCTCCATATATATATATATATATATATATATATATATAT
>NW_011494708.1:11034507-11054620 GCF_000754665.1 Bison bison bison | reverse complement strand
ATATATATATGATAAAATGAATATCCTTTTGCTTTGCAAAAACTGTTCCTGTTAGCCTAGAGCTTGCAATCTATGAAACAAGTCTCCTTATATCTATATTTCTATAGATAAGAATAGTACAAATTAGAACTTGCTGAGAAAATTGTCTTCTGAACTTGACAAAAGCAGTTTCAAAGTTGTTAAGTGTTGGATCTCAGAAATGTCAACATTCTGGCTGTCCTACCTATTTGCTGGTAGCTTGGGCAATTTTATTCATATTCTGGGCCTCAGTGATGGGTTTAGAGATGTCTCAAAGAGAAAATGAAATATACCTATTTAAAACTTAGCACAGTGAGACACCTTAGCACATAGTAAGTGTCAAATAACGTGGAGGTTGCTCTGCTGACTCCTTTTGCTGTGTGCTCAGTTGCTCAGTCATGTCTGACTCTGCAGCCCCATGGACTATAGTCTACCAGGCTCCTCTGTTGGTGGAATTTTCCACCCCTCCCCCCAAAGTGGAGTGACATTTCCCCAATTGCTGCCTCACATAGATCAATGGTCAGCCTTCTCTGAGACTATCCTCAGCTGAGAAGAAAGGCCTCGACTAAGTCATGCCCACTTTCCCGAATGAAAGCAGCCAAACCCTACCACTACTTGACACGTGGATGACCACAGCCTCACAAGGCAGCACAGTGAATGGTTATCCCAGCTCCAGAATTCTATGGAGGCTCAGCTGAGACTATGCTGCAGCCCAGTTTTGCTTTCTGTTCAGTCCTGTTTCCTTCCTTTTCCTAGCAGGTCCACATACTGGGAGAGGTCCCCAAATAACTTCCTGTAAAATGATCTTGGTCTTAGAACCTGCTTCCCCAGGAATTCAACCTAAAACATCTAAGTTTCACATTTTGACTCTCAAAATTGTGTATATTAAAATAATTAAAATTGTTTTAAACTAATTTTTACAGTTGAAACTTTTTTAACATCATGTCTTTAAGGTATGAAATATATATATTCATTTCTTTATCTGATAGTCTCATTTTATGACCTGAATTCTTTGGAATATGTGATACTTTATACCCTTATTCTTTTAGGTCCATAAAGCAAGACTACTAGTGTAAACTAGCCCCAAGACTCCTTTTAAGGCTGAACTGGGAAAATCAATTAAGTACTTAAACTGCCCTCAGAATATCCTGCAATGTTCATTTAGAATTCAGTAGTTTATACATTCTCTTCTCCTGCTTCCTTTTCATAAATACCTATAACATTGTTTCTAAAAATATTTTGAATCTAATATTCTTCTCATGCCAATTTGTTCATTTCAGTCTCAGATTCTAATTAGGAAAAAAAAAAAAAAAAAACTATAGTTCTGTTTCCAGCTCGGAAATGTAAAAATTTTATACAAATACAAAATTTTCTGAAATGTCGAGACCAACTCGACAAGCAAGGTTTCCGACAGTGCAATAAGGTGGGAGAATGAGAAACAAGACACAAGAATTCAGTGAAAAGCGAGGACCAGGGGACCAACACTGCTCCAAGGTGAAGGTGCTGAGACTGAATCCAAGCCAGCTTTATTATACTCTCAAACGTGAAGGAAAGTTAAGCTATAACTCCTGCTTTGCCAGGAGCCAGCACAGGAGTCCCCACCCATGACAAGGTCACGTGGGAGAGTTCTGGTGGGCAAGGCAAGCCAGAACTCGAGGGGTGCCCCTCTGGGCCTGCCTGAGCGTCTACCCCAAAACCAGAGTCTGTCTGTTTTACTGCTTCATGACTTTCACCAACTCCTCTGACAGTCACGGGGGGCTATCCCCGGCCACATTTTCTCTGAAGAAAATCAACTTAGAGCTCTAGCTAATTAGCCTCCTGGGCATAACAGGAGTGTTTCAATCCAAACCCCTCAGATGGCTCTCTAACTTGCCTGACAGGTTTACCCAGACTCCTACAGCTATGCATACGATTGTTTACAGTCTTCCAACCACGAGAGACATGGGAAGCTTAAGATATTCAAATAGTATAGAGCCTCTCAGAGAGTTAGAAATTGTTAAAACTAGTAGAAGATTTCATTGTTGAGCCAATGTTTGCTGCCAAGTTTCTACATCCCCTGTATTGTATCCTTGGAAGTATGTTAATTAATATAGTTGGTACATAGAAAAAAATAAGTAGTGGCCTTGGTGCTAACAACTTTAGACCCTTAAGGTAATAAATTCTTTCCTTGTTGTAAACCCACTGCACCTCTGCCCTATAGGAATGCAACTTTATCTAACACCTTCGGAGGATGGTGCCAAACTTTAAAATAATTACTCTTAAAGAAAATAAGTCTTATGGTTGACAAACCTTTATCAAAGTTATAAAATGTTAACAGGCCTTCTGGCCAGAAGATGATGTAAATCACCTAAACCATTTGTATATGATAAGTTAGCAGAAAAGAAAGCCTGGTCTCGATAAGGATCAAAGACTGCTGACTTTGCATGATTTCACACCCCCTAATATCCTCTATGTGCAACTTAGGGTATATAAGCTCCCTTTAGAAATAAAGCTACAGGCCTTGCTCAAAGCTTGGTCTCCCCATGTCATTCTTTCTTGTTTACTTTTCCTCCTTTTCTCTTCTGTTCTTCCTTCAGGCCAAAATAATTGGAGCGTGGGGGTCCTCTGTGACTACTTATTTGCCTGGGCTTTTAAGACCCACTCGAGAAGGCACCCAAGGTGGGGCACCTTCCGCTATTCAAGAGGGCACCTACGGCCTCTGTAGTCAGAACAAGTTTGGTGTCACAAACTTTATTGATTTCCCGCGTAAACCAGTTATTACTGAGCCTCTAAAATCTCTCAGCCTTTGCTATTCTAATCGCCAACACCGTCCTCCTTAGGGAATCCCTGGATCCAACCGGGGCTGGACCCCGGTACTGCTTTTCTTTTATTCTTCCTGTCTCCTACAGTGAAAAAAACATACAACAAAATAAAATAAATTTGTAGAATGATTCAATCACATTAAGTTTATTCTAGGATCCTGACACGAAAGAAAACTTCATACAGACTCTCAAAAAAGGAGCATGATTAATGTCATTACTTCAACCTATTTAGTTGAATTCTATTCATCTCAAAACTTGGATAAATTGCCAACTTTTAAAAGTCAAAGTACAAAATTTTGTTTTTTGAATTCTCTAATGATAGACTCTATTCTTTCTTTGAAAGTTGTCCCAGAACTGTTTGTAGTCTCAGGATGTAAAGGTCGTTTTTCATCAAACAGGATTCTAAACATTCTGTCTATCTTGTGTTTGTGAATCTGAGAAGCATACTTCTGTCAAAACAATGTAAAGAAATACATTTAACATTTAGTTAAATATATTTCATATTTGTTATTTTAAAATATAAACATGTTCATTATAGGATAATTAAAATTTGAAATAAATGCTATTCAAGTTGTCAATATATACAGTACTCTTTTAACATATATGTATATTAAAAAAATGTTTAATATATTTGAATGTTAAAATAATTCTTAGGAACATTTTGTAGACGCTGGTTGTTCTATGTAAATAATTCAGTGCTTTGCCCTATTAAAAACAATGCTGATAGAATGATATGCTAATTTATATTTTCTAAATGATAGAATCCTTTCAACAGCACTGGAATATATAAATTCTCTTAGACGATTATCGATATAAGTGATTTTTGCTCATCTCAAGGATATTCAATTAATTATCTATAATCTTTGGTCTTAAATTTTTATTTGCACTCTGGTAGAACAGGATTTTATGTTGATTATTAACAGAATGCATTTAAGGAGAAAAATACATACTCTTTTTCTGTTCTGAAAATTCTGAATTACTTCCTATAAATTGCAGCAATTAGTTCTTGTGTCTACATAACAAAATGAGACTGAGAATTTGAGACAGAATACACATACTTTGCTGAAGTGTGCTCTGATAAAATATATTAAGGCTTTTATCAACATGTTCTAAAGAAATATATGGTGACTACCTATGCAAAATAACACTTCCAAATAATTTCTTAAAAAAGGCTGAGATTTTGCAACCAGAATTGGAACACCTTTGGGTTTGTACGACACCAACTGTATTATCCAAATAAGTCCCAAAGTAAGTGGATTTGAGTTTATGTTGCTCCCAAATGATAAGACACAATCTCAATTACTCTCTTTAGGCTTTAAATATGACCCAAAGAGAAAACTTCAAGGAATATTAGCTGCTTACCTTTCAAAAGAATGCGCAGAAAGAATTAATGCCTCAGGGATAGGATAGCAGAATTAGCAAGCAGCAGAATTCAGTTCTGAAAAGTGAAGTCGCTCAGTCGTGTCCGACTCTTTGTGACCCCGTGGACTGTAGCCTACCAGGCTTCCTCTGTCCATGGGATTCTCCAGGCAAGAATACTGGAGTGGGTTACCATTCCCTTCTCCAGGGGATCTTCCCAACCCAGGGATCAAACCCAGGTCTCCCGCATGGGAGGCAGACGCTTTAATCTCTGAGCCACCAGGGAAGCAGAATTAGCAAGCAGCAGAATTCAGTTCTACCTTTTTTCAAATATGTTTGGAATATAGCTATGCTTAATACATTTAAATTTTTAAAATTTAGCTTGAAAAAATAATATTAAAATAAGAAAAATTTATATAAAAACCTAAGTAGTATATAAGCACCCCTATAAAACTTGCAGTACCAGAATTAACAAGTAAAACGTAAAAGTCAGTGAGTGCAAAAAATCAAATGAAAATTAACAACACAAGTAAGCAGTGGAAGCTACACAGGAAAAAAATTAAGATAATGCATCTCAGAGAAACAAAGTACAATACAAAATAGAGGTTCAGAGACTTACAGGATAGGACAACAAGGTCTTAAGTAATATAAATGTAATTGAGTTTTCTAAAAGAGATCAAGAGAGAATGGAGAAAACTGGAATATTTAATGTAAAAATGGCTAAGGAATCTTTAAAATTAAGTATAGAAACTAATCCTTCAATTTAGGGATTCTAAACTACCCACCTGAAACTCAAACTCTACACACATCAAAATGTTATATAGTGGTATCTCATTTTGGTTTTAATTTGAATTTTCCTATTGTCCAACATTTTTGGACATCTTTTCTTGCTCTCATTTTCATTCTATCTTCTCTGATGAGCATTTTCTGTTTCAATAGTTTGCTCCTCTTTTTAAAAAGGGCATTAAATTCGGTGTTTACTTTTTGAATTTTGAAAGTTCTTTGTATGTTGTGGTCCCAATTCCTTTTAAAAATGTATTTGCAAGTAATTTCTCCTTGTCTGTGCAGGTCTTTCCATTTTCTTTAGAATATCTTTTTCAAATCTCAGTTTTTATTTTTTATGGAGTCTAATCTATTTTTTAATGTTAATGTCATATATAAACTGAATCAATTATGTATAATCAGTTATATATAAATGAATCAGATAATATTATGGGACTTTCCTGGTGGCTCAGACGGTAAAGTGTCTGCCTACAATGAGGGAGACCCGGATTCGATCCGGGTTGGGAAGATCTCCTGGAGAAGAAAATGGCAACCCATTCCAGTATTCTTGTCTGGAAAATGCCATGGATGGAGGAGCCTGGTAGGCTACAGTCCATGGGGTCGCAAAGAGTTGGACACGACTGAGAGACTTCAATGTCAATGTCAATCTATTTTTTAATTTTATGAGTTGTAAGAAACTCATGAGTTGAATTCTATATAGAAAGCATTGGCCTAATATTATACATTGCTCAACTTTTTTGTCTATGTTCTCTTTGTTTTAAGCTAATTTACCCTTTGTCAGTTATCTAATCTGCTGATAATGCCATTTAGTGCATTTTTATCTTACAAACTATACTTTTCATTTAATAAGTTTAATTTCTATATATATCTTTGATGTCCCTCTATAATATGGTCACAATAGCTTCTATAATCTTGTATATACAATTATATTTTATTAACTGTTTAATGTTCTTGACTTTTGGTTCTAACATTTGTTTCATTTCTGGGTCACTTTTTATGATTTATATTACTTTTCACTATAGATCAAATTTTCCTGCGTTTTTGGCATGCTTTACAATTTTGAGTGGGATGCTAGGAATTTTTAAGTTTACATTGTTTTAAACTGATGTAAAATTATTTGTTTTATACTGGTTGTTTTTGTATTCCTATTAATATATTTTTGGAAACAGTTTCACCCTTTTGAGACTTGGATTTAAGTCTTTTTAGGTAGGACCAGAACAGCCCTTAGTCTAGGACAAATTTTGTGCATTAGTGAGGCAACATTATTCCGAGGACTCCATTCTTTGCTTAGGGTATTAAGGGGTTTTCCTGTCCTGGTTGGTGAAATACAAACTATCCCAGCCCTGAATGGGCTTCAGAGACTTATTTATCTTCTATTTTTAGTGATTCTTTACCCAGTATCAGAAACTTTCTTCATGATCTTTCACTGATCAATGTGCAGCTGAAGACCTAAAAGGTAACCTCTAGATTTCCAGATATTTCTTGCTTTATGCATCTTTCTCTTCTTTACTGATCTGCCCTGAAAATACTAGCCACTTTGGCCTCTATAAATTCTGTCTCATTAACTCATGTTAGTACTCTTAGGTTCTTTGTGGTCTTCTATCCCACACCCTCAAACAGTGATGTGGAAATCCTCTTCAGGCAGTAAACTAGGACAGTTGTTAGGACTCTACTCATTTAAATGATTCATTCTTTCAAGGATGACTGTATCCAGCTGCCTATTGTACAATGCCTAAAACATTCCTTCATATATACTTGGAGTATTTAGGACTGGAGAGTAAATCTAGTCCTATCTCTTCATCATTATTATAAGTGAAAGTTTGGTACTTTTAATTATATTTAAATTTCCAAGTTCTCATTTCTTGTACATAAGAATGCAGTTCACTTTTTATATACTTTGGTGATGTATTAATACCTGAGACTGTGTTATCTGACTTTATTATATCTAGTAGCTTTTTGTAGATTCCTTGTCTGTTATTTTACAATGAAAAACATATTATCTACTAATAAAGACAGTTTTAATACTTTCATTTTATTTCCAATCTGTATGCTATTTTTTTCTAGCCTGATTCTTAACTGGTAATTCTAATACTGTACTGGAAAACAGTTCTGACAGTAGATATACTTGCATTTTTCCTACTCATAGTGAAAAAGTATCCAGTCTTACCCTAATTATGATGTGATCTGTAGGTATTTCATAAATAGTATCTGGTAAAAAATTCTCTTTTTGTCTTATTTTTCTGAAATATTTCAATTGTTTTTAAAGTCAAGGATAGACGTTAAGTTTTGTCAAATGTTTTATCTAAATCTATTGATTAGGATTTGTATTAATAATCCAATTAATTCTCTTTTGGGAATTATATTGTATTATTTAAGAATGTTGAACCAGTTTTGCATGTTCATAAAAGCCCCACTTATTCTTGATGTATAAGCCCTTTTTATATTTTCTAATATTTTGGTAAAATTTTTTATATCTTCAAGGAGAGATATCGATTAGTACTTTTTTTTTAATGCCTCTACTGGATATCATAACAAGATATAAATACATAATGTTGGTGTCTAAAAATGGGTTGTAAACGATTTCCTCTTCTTCCATATTCTGAAAGAGTTTCTGCAGAATTGGCATTACTATTTCCTTAAATAATGGAGATCATCTGCCATTTTTTGGAAGAAATTGACAAGCTGACTGTAAAATTCACATGAAAGAGGAAAGGGAAAAATATAGCTGAAACATTCCTGAAGCAGAAAGATAAATTGAGAGAAATTATACTTATCTAATAACACAGACAGGAAGATAAAAGGATATCGACATTGAGATTTAAATATTAGCACACACTATGTAATATAAAATCAAGAAACAAAACCATGCATTTGTAGACTTGTAAATTATGGGAGAGGAAACAGAATAGATTTGGGGAAAAGAGTGAATTTGTAAATTGTCTGGAAATATCTGAATGACATTATAGATAAGCACCATTGGGATGTATCTCACAATATGCACAAAACTTTATCCCATTTGAAGTATAAGGCCTGAGGTGAAAGGACGAAATTATAAAAGTTTCAGAAAACAAAATAAATGATTATTTGTATATCCTTAGAATATGGATGAATTTATTGAATGAGAATGAAAATATCAAAACATAAATAAAAAGATAAATATTTTGAATAAATTTAAATGGATAATTTATGTTTATAAAAATACATTAAATGATTAGAAATTCAAAAAATAAAAAGGAATCTTGCCAAAAAACTGACAAAAGTTGTTTACAACATGTATAATGGGCATAAGAATATGTTAAGAAACAGTGAAAATGAAAGAATTAAAACTCATGTCCATTTGAATGAAATTACAGAAGGTAATATTGAACAAAAAGAAGCAACGTTTTGCACACTTTGGGAAACTGTGCATTATCAAATTTTAATAACAGAGTAATAGAATGGAAATAGGTATATTTAGGGAAATATAAAATCACCATTAAGATAATAATCTACTTTGTAAGTACCATAATGGCTACATGACTTTGATTATATGAATATTCTAAGTTATACATACATGCTTTAAACACTGTATATTAATTATAAGCTCTACATATTAATATCGGAGAAAGCAATGGCACCGCACTCCAGTACTCTTGCCTGGAAAATCCTATGGACAGAGGAGCCTGATGGGCTGCAGTCCATGGGGTCACGAAGAGTCGGACACGACTGGGCGACTTCACTCTCACTTTTCATGCATTGGAGAAGGAGATGGCAACCCACTCCAGTGTTCTTGCCTGGAGAATCCCAGGGACGGAGGAACCTGGTGGGCTGCCCTCTATGGGGTCGCACAGAGTCGGACACGACTGTAGCAACTTAATATTACAAAAGAGGTTCCTTTTCTGCCTACTGATTTTCTTTTTTCCTCTCCAAACAACTTTTATGAATGTTATTAATATCGCATATGTTTCAATATGCAGACTTTATCTTCTAATCAGTATCCATGTTACTATCTCAATTCATATTTTGCTGTTTATCCAATTGATACAAATACATTTAAAAAGTAATTTTGAGGAAAGGGCAAGATAGAGGAAGGAGATTAAGAGGTATAAACTACTAGGTATAAAATAAGTAAGATATAGGGATGTAATGTACAGCATAGGGAATGTAACCAGTATTTTTATAATAATTTTAAATTGGCTATAACCTATAAAATATTAAATCAATATTTTGTACACCTGAAACTAATAAAACATTGAAAATCAACTATACTTCAATGCAAACATTTTTTAAGTTCTTTTGAGTCAGTTCAGTTCAGTCACTCCGTCATGTCCAACTCTTTGCAACCCCATGAATCTCAGCACGCCAGGCCTCCCCGTCTATCACCAACTCCTGGAGTTCACACAGACTCACGTCCATCAAGTCAGTGATGCCATCCAGCCATCTCATCCTCTACCGTCCTCTTCTCCTCCTGCCCCCAATGCCTCCCAGGATCAGAGTCTTTTCCAATGAGTCAACACTTCTCATGAGGTGGCCAAAGTACTAGAGTTTCAGCTTTAGCATCATTCCTGCCAAAGAAATCCCAGGGCTGATCTCCTTCAGAATGGACTTGTTGGATCTTTTGAGTAACCACACATAAAAGGAAACCTATACTGGGATTAAAGGGGGATATAAAGAAACATAAAATGTGATTTTTGCTCTCCTAATGTTTGCAAACTTATGAAAATAAAATTTTAGCATCCTGATATATCTTGCAGAAAAGGTTTTATGTAATTTTGTTATAGCTCAAAATTAGCTTTCCAGTTATATATGTAACTCGGAATCTAGACACAGTACAGCCCAAATCCCCGAATACTTTTAAGCCTCATAAATCCAAATAAAACAACCCCACAAATAAAAGGAAGGCAAAAGCAAACAACCACCCCCAAGTCAATAATTAAAGTTACATGTGAAAACTATCTTGTCAATTTTCAACTGTCAGTTAGACCACATAAGCTTACCAGAGGGATTATTCAATTACTTGGGAAGGCTTCTTGCTCTCACCAATCCTGGGTGTCTGTGTCCTTATCTTTCTTTTGTCTACTTTGCCTGCTCTGGACTCATTTTTTTGCAGTACCAGAAATTTGCTCTGGCCTCTCTTGAGTCTAGAATCAGGCAACCTTGTTCCCATGCTTTGCACTAGCTGGTCTCTAAAGTTAGTTAAACAAACTGAAAAATCAAGAGCTCTTCTTAACTTCACTAGAAAAGTGAGGTTACAGGGTAAACTGCTGCCCCTAATAATTAGCCAGACAGGCAGCAGATATCTAACATTAAATGTAAGAATATCAAATTTCAGAGCAGAAACACACAAGCAGAAACCTCAGTATGAACCAGTGCCCCTGGGAGGGGAAACCTGAATTACAGTTGATGAATTGCTGAAGCATCAGAACAGACAAGTCTGATAAAAACTCCAGGGGAATGTAGTCATTGAAGGAACCCGCACATTTTTTAGTTTTACCTGTTGAGTTCTAAGTTCTCCTTTGTGCTTCTGGCAGGAGGAAGAGAAAAAAAAAGATGTGATAATATGACAGGGCATTCTGATCTTCTCAGTAAGGCCTGCCCTCAGGAAAAACTAATTTACCAGCAACTAACCTGCTGGATTTCATCAGAGTCTAACCAACCTAAGGTAAAGGACGTACACAACTCCAGCCTCCTCCAGCCATCAGCCACTGTGTCTCATCTAAGGATGGAGATTAAGGAAGTGAAACTGAGAAGCACTACTGAAGTTCACAGTCCAGGAACACAGGTTCATCATAAGACTAAGACCTAATTATTGGAATATAGAATGCTTTCCCTTCCCCATGTCTTACTAATATGTAACTGAAGACATATTTACCACCATTTCATTTACCAAGTTCTTTATATTCAGTACATCATGTATGGCTTTCAAAAAAAATAATAACACAAAACAAAATATAATTTGAGGATAGAGAACAAATATCAGACACGGAATTAGAATATGGTAGGAATATTGAGATTATCACACTAGGAATTAAAAAGAAAACTATAGTTAGTATACTAAGGTATTTAAAGGAAAAAGTAGACAATATGTAAGAACAAATTGATGATGTAAGTGGGGACAAGAAATGATGAATGCCTTTAATGTATTCACTAGTAGACTGGACTGAAGAATGAATCTCTGAGCTTGAGAATATGACAATATAAAATCCTAAAACTGAAAGGAACAAAGAAAAAAGACTGACAAAATTTAAAAGAAGAGCAGAGCATGACTGAAAATAGCCCCAAGAACTTTGGGTACAGTTACAGAAGGTCTAAGGTAGACACATAAAGGAATTCAGTTCAGTTTAGTTCAGTCCCTCAGTTGTGTCCATCTCTTTGCAACCACATGAGCTGCAGCACACCAGGCCTCCCTGTCCATCACCAACTCCCGGAGCCTACCCAAACTCATGTCCATTGAGTCGGTGATGCCATCCAACCATCTCATCTGCATCCCCTTTTCCTCCTGCCCTCAATCTTTGCCAGCATCAAGGCTTTTCAAATGAGTCAACTCTTCACATCAGGTAGCCAAAGTATTGGAGTTTAAGCTTCAACATCAGTCCTTTCAATGAACACCCAGGACTGATCTCCTGTAGGATGGACTGATTGGATCTCTTTGCAGTCCAAGGGACTCTCAAGAGTCTTCTCCAACACCATAGTTCAAAAGTATCAATTTTTCGGTTCTCAGCTTACTTTATAGTCCAATTCTCACATCCATACATTACTACTGGAAAAAAATATAGCCTTGATTAGATGGACCTTTGTTGGCAAAGTAATGTCTCTGGTTTTTAATATGCTGTCTAGGTTGATAGTAACTTTCCTTCCAAGGAGTAAGTGTCTTTTAATTTCATGGCTGCAATCACCATCTGCAGTGATTTTGGAGCCCCCCAAGATAAAGCCTCTCAGTTTCCAAGGTGTACTCATCTATTTGCCAAAAAGTGATGGGACCAGATGCCATGATCTTAGTTTTCTGAATGTTGAGCTTTAAGCCAAATTTTTCACTCTCCTCTCTCACTTTCATAAAGAGGCTCTTTAGTTCTTCTTCACTTTCTGCCATAAGGGTGGTGTTATCTGCACATCTGAGGTTATTGATATTTCTCCCAGCAATCTTGATTCCAGCTTGTGCTTCCTCCAGCCCAGCGTTTCTCATGATGTACTCTGCATATAAGTTAAATAAACAGGGTGACAATATACAGCCTTGACGTACTCCTTTTACTATTTGGAACCAGTCCGTTGTTCCATGTCCATAAAGGAATATCAGGAGGTAAAGAAAGAGACAAAGGAACAGAAGCAATATTTGAAGCAATAACACAATTAAGAGTTTTCCTAAATTAATGTCAGATCCCAAAACACACATTAAGGAATCTCAGAGGACACCAAGAAGGATAAAAAGCAAAAGACTGAAAACAAAAAACTACATTGTACAGTGATGCATGTAATTTTCAAACACCAGTAAATCAATTCTATAAAAAATGATTTTGAAAGAAGCCATAGGAAAAGCACTTTACCTATAGATGAGCAAAGATGAGGATTATATCCAACTTTTCCTCAGAAACCATGTAACAAGAATAGAATGAAGTAAAACATTTAAAGTGTTTAAAGGAAAAAATACCAGCATACAATTCTATATTCTGCATTATTGTCTTTCAAATATTGAAGGAGGAATAGAGACTGTCTCAAAAAAAGAAAAAAAGTAAATTTGTTGACAGCAGATTTCCTTTTCAAGGAACATTAAAAGAAGTTCTTTAGGAAGAAAGAAAATGATTTAGATCAGAACCTCAGGACTACGTGAAGAAAAGAGGAGCATCAGAGAAAGAGTAAATGAAGTTTAGAAAATTTCAAGCAACAAACTTTTTCAGTAAGAAAAGAGCAGTCATTCAAATAGAGGTAGTTGTTAAGGTACTTCATGGCTGTAATATATCCTTGGGAGAAATATTGTTTCCTATTAAATCTGCTGTTGGCTTTATCTATCTTTTATTCCAGTGAAATGAAAGTAAAACAGAGGTTTAGCATCAATTTAATTTTCATTTTCTTAGTCTCCTCTTCTGGCCGATGGCTGATGTCAGCCTGTAAGGCATTATGTTATGAAATGCACATCTTCCAGTGGCTAGCTGCCATCAAACGGATGGTTGTCTCTGAAAGTGGACTATAGTCAACCCTTCATGGTTATCTATTTTTTTTTTGGTAATATGAGCAATTGAGATTTGATATGGTAATCACCTCATAGTAACATTTAAGACTGCAGATCACATATCTAAGAAGAATAACAGAGACAAATACAAGCAGATATATTTGATCAGCAATCATAGTATACTTGATCTCAAGATGATATAGGCTTATATCATATTTAATCAGTGTAAACAACATCAGTTATACAAACAAGGCTTGTCATGAGGATTTTTGTTAATATCTGAATGTGTGTGTCTGTGTCCAGTAGCTCAGTTTTGTCCAATTCTTTTTGACCATATTGAGTGTAATCTGTCAGGCTTCTCTGTCCATGGGATTCTCCAGGCAAGAATACTGGAATGGGTCTCCATTTCCTCCTCCAGGGGATTTTCCCAGCCCAGGGATCAAATCCACATCTCCTGTGGCTCCTGCAGTGGCAGGCAAATTCTTTACCACTGAGCTACTTTCAAATAAACTTAATTATTCTAGATATGATTTGTAGTGAAACTCTCCTTGTGTACTTCCCATATTAAAATCTACCAGTCCATAGAAGTTTAAATATTTATCTATTTTTCCAGAAATAAAATGCAACAATAATTGATATGATTACATGTTATGCACAACAATTCATCAAGCTATACACTGTAGATTAATATGCTGTATTATGTATTTGTTATACTTCAACTAAAATGATTAAAAAAAAAAAAGAACTTTTAAAGAAAGGAAAGAAGAGGGCCACTGAGGGTATTTTCTTTGCCCAAGGTTATATAGCATTCTATTGCAAGAATAAAATGTAGTGGATATTTTTATGAGATTAATTTTGAAATTATGTTTATCTTTAAAACTTCTTAGCTGTTTGTGTACATAAAAGTAATAACACAAAAAGTTAATAATATTTAAATATAAGTAAATAAGATGTAGATTAGTAGCGATTCAAATTGTAAGAAAGAAAATGATAACTGGCTGGTTAAATAGTCATGAACTTAGGTTGTCTGAATACAAATCCTACACGTTCAACATGTAAGATATAGAGTGAATACAAAATTTCTAATTGTCTAGTTGACTAAATATCTTACACATTGTCAGTCTTTTGGAAAAATTTGTTTTCCAGTATATTAGGCATTAGATAATAGCCCAAATTTATTGAGAGGGCTAAAAAATTGGGATATTATACTATATTTAATGAAAGATATGAAAAAGCAGCTCAATATTTCTCATGATTTTTATGACTCTCAAAAGAATGGAATACTGAGAAGAGAAATGAGTGCCCTTAAATATTTGAAAGTTCCCTAAATGCCAAATCAGGAAGCATTCTACTCCAGTCTGTGGCTAGTAAATCACAAAATAGCACCACTCCTGTGAGAGACATACTTATTCTCAGGAAGAGGGGGCATTTTGACCTATTAGGTGTCTTTTTTGCTTAGTCTGAAACTGAGGAACTATACTTTGTCCTAGTGACATTATTAGATTGTGTATGGTCTATTAAAAAGTTTAGACTCACAGTGGACTAGTGAGGTAATTAATTTTATGTGTCAGCTTGACTGGCCATAGAGTTCTCAGACTAAACATTATTGCCAGATGTGTCTGAGTAGTGTTTTGGGACGATAGTCATATTTGAATTGATGGTCTCAGTAGGTAGATTGGCTTCCCCAGTGGTTGTTGGTGGGCATCATTTGATCCTTTGAGGGCCTGAATAGAAATAAAAATGTTGAAAGAGAAATTGACCTTTTTTTTTTTTCTGCCTCACTATTGATCTGGGACATCTCATTTCATCTTTAGCCCTTGGTCTGAGATTTACAACATTGGATCTCCTGCTTCTTTGGCCTTCAGACTTAAATTAGAAATATACCACTGTTTCCTGAGTTTTCAGTTTGTACATGTCAAATCATGAGACTTGTCAGTCTCATAAGTTGCTTTATATATTTATATAAATATTACTGCTCTGTTTCTCTGGAGAGAACTGATTAATACAATTAGATATCCTTGGACTCACATCCCAACCTGTAGCAGGAGAAACTGATCAGTGCCTGTCACAGGCCAGCCTTCACCAATTCTACATTACCAGAATTTAAGAATCCTGAAGGTGCACTTATTGCTGATTGGGAACTCTACCCAGGGTCTCACCAGTGATGAGAAAAATTAAGCAGGCCACCATTTTCTACATGCTAAGCCTCCTCATACCAATAGCTTTTCAAATGATGGCCTGACTATTCAATAGCCTCTTCCTAACTTCATTCACCCATCCTTTCAAGTAGCCCATGGAACCATGCTAGATCATCTACGGAGAAAACTATCTATACATCTTCTTTTCTAGACCATGTTTGGTAATCTCTAAGGATTGCACATCAACTCTTCTTTCACCCCCTAGTGTAGAGGGGGTAGGGTATGAAAAGAAGGCAGATTAAATCCTGAAATTTCCACTCAGTCTTGAATGCTGCAGAGTGAGGTGGCAGTTGTCCTTCATAAGGCAGCAAAAACCATAACAAAACACATCTCACCTGTGGAGAAGAGAGACTGACTATAGTGGACACAGCTTCATTACTATCCTTTGTGAACCCTGGGAAAGAGTATATATAAATTGAAATACACATATATTCTTTTACTTTTCACCGGTAATCAAATTTTCATTAATAAATAATGTGACATTGCAGATTTTCACAACCTATTTGAAAGAAAAGTCAGTCAATTCACTCATTAACAAATCATCAGAAGAAAAAAGGAAGAGTTCTAAACAATACACTCAAGCATCCAATAGGTCAAATAATAAAAATAATTGCAAGCACACCCTGAGTGACGGAGTATACTTAATACTTAGTATGATGCACCACAATTCTGATCTTGTTAGGCTAAAAATTTAATCTACTTTTATTTGGTTGCTAATTGATGGATAGTAGTTTAACTCTCTTATTTCATTTGATTATGAGATAAACACATGTTTGCTATCAAAAGCTTTGACATAACCACACAGAGAAAAACTGGTAAACTGGCATGATTACCAACTGAAAACTTAATATCAGCCTTTTCTTAAAGAAACAAATAAAGCCTCACATTTCCTATATAGTTTGTAACTAAAAGAAAATGTGTAAAGGATGGGATGGTAGTTAAGACTTGTTACTTAATGGGAAGCCTATTTAGATTTGACTTTTCCAGGAAGACTTCATAGATTTTCAAGGCTATATATATATGCTTTCAGAGTTTGTCTATATTTAGCAGTAGCATTTATTCTGTTTACTGCTATGTTTTCATTCATGCTCAACACCTAGCATGTAGTAGGTGCTAAGTAGTTATTTGTTGAATGAACTAGATACTATTTTTAGAGGTGTGAACACCTTAGTTTTACAGATGTGGTAAATTCCAAAGATGAATTACATCAACTTTTCTAACCTATATTGTCAAAGAAGAATTTTCAGGCTTTACTATTCATGGACTCATTTCATTGTTCCTTTAAATGCACACTGTAAAAAAAAAAAAATGGAGACTTGGAAGGAAATTTCTTTTTAATTCTAAAGTGTTTTAAACTGATATGTTTCCATGATAAAGAAATATAACATTATATATATATATATATATATATATATAATCTAATAGATATAGAAGAATCATGATAGTGAAGATGCGAGCTTTGTAATGTATATAAAGTTTATTATGAATAAGCTGTATTTTATTGACTATAGTGACACATGTGGTTCAATAAAATAATAAGGGTAACTCAAGAAAATTACTATGAACAGTAGAATGTCAGTACTTCTGTTCATGAATGGCACACAGAGTACTGAATAATAGCTCAAGCATTCTGCTTCGCTGTATTTTTGTAAGTATTATATATTCTTAACAAGATAGTACAAAATTGAAAAGTCATTTGATCTGTTAAGTTACAAAAATTACTGTAGATTTATATTGTAAGAATTTAAACACAATAGAGATCTGTTTGTTATAACTGTTTAAACTGCTAAAGTATATAAAATACATATTATAAGTCAGGTACATATTTTTCAGCATGTATCATGCTGTTTCATGTAATCATTGAAAGAACAATTGGGAGGTAGAACTTCCATCATCACTTTTTCAGAGAAAAACAAAATACAGAGAGATCAGGCCACATTTCCGAGGTCAGGAAACTAAGTATGGCCAAGAAAGGATTTGGATACCAACTTCCATGTTTTAAAATAAGTTATAAGGGATCATTCTGAAAATGGTTGTAAACATTTTAATCTGGCAATTAATATAGGCTTTCAGAGGTTGGAAGTTAAGACAATTTATATACAGAAATTATCATCACCATTATTAGGAATAAATATTTATTGAACACTTCATAGACAGGATTACTTTACTAGCGTGTGAGATGAGTGCAATTGGGCAGTAGTTTGAGCATTCTTTGGTATTGCCTTTCTTTGGGATTGGAACGAAGACTGACCTTTTCTAGTCCTGTGGCCACTGCTGAGTTTTCCAGATTTGCTGGCATATTGAATGCAGCAGCACTTTCACAGCATCATCTTTTAGGATTTGAAATAGCTCAACTGGAGTTCCATCACCTCCACTAGCTTTGTTCATAGTGATGTTTCCTAAGGCCCACATGAGTTCACATTCCAGGATGTCTGGCTCCAGGTGAGTGATCACACCATCGTGATTATCTGGGTCATGAAGATCTTTTTTGTACAGTTCTTCTCTGTATTCTTGCTACTTCTTCTTAATATCTTCTGCTTCTGTTAGGTCCATATCATTTCTGTCCTTTACTGTGCCCATTTTTGAATGTTGTTCCCTTGGTATCTCTAATTTTCTTGAAGAGATCTCTAGTCTTTCCCATCTATTGGTTTCCTCTATTTCTTTGCATTGATCACTGAGGAAGCCTTTCTAAACTCTCCTTACTATTTTTTGGAACTCTGCATTCAAAAGAATAGATCTTTCCTTTTCTCATTTGCCTTTTGCTTCTCTTCTTCTCATAGCTATTTGTAAAGCCTCCTCAGACAACTATTTTGCCTTTTTTGCATTTCTTTTTCTTGGGGATGGTCTTTATCACTGCCTCCTGTACAATGTCATGAACCTCCATCCTTAGTTTCTGAGGCACTCTATCAGATCTAATCCCTTGAATAATCATAAGGGATTTGATTTAGGTCATACCTGAATGGTCTAGTGGTTTTCCCTACTTTCTTCAATTTAAGTCTGAATTTGGCAATAAGGAGTTCATGATCTGAGCCACAGTCACCTCCCAGTCTTGTTTTTTCTGATTATATAGAGCTTCTCCATCTTGGCTGCAAAGAATATAATCAATTTGATTTCAATATTGACCATCTGGGGATGTCCATGTGCAGAGTCTTCTCTTATGTTTTGGGAAAGGGTGTTTGCTATGACCAATGCATTCTCTTGGCAAAATTCAATTAGCCTTCTCCCTGGTTCATTCACTCTAAGGCCAAATTTGACTGTTTTCCAGGTATTTCTTAACTTCCTACTTTTGCATTCCAGTCCCCTGTAATGAAAAGGATATCATTTATGGGTGTTCTAGAAGTTCTAGAAGGTCTTATAGATCTTCATAGACCTGTTCAACTTCAGCTTATTCAGCATTATTGGTTGGGGCATAGATTTGGATTACTGTGGTATTGAATGGTTTCCCTTGGAAACAAACAGAGATCATTTTGTCATTTTTGAGATTGCATCCAAGTACTGCATTTCAGACTCTTTTGTTGACTATGATGGCTACTCCATTTCGTCTAAGGGATTACTGCTCACAGTATTAGATATAATGGTCATCTGAGTTAAATTCACCCATTCCAGTCCATTTTGGTTCACTGATTCCTAAAATGTCGACGTTGACTCTTGCCATCTCCTCTTCAACAACTTCCAATTTGCCTTGATTCATGGACCTGACATTCCAGGTTCCTATGCAATATTGCTCATTACAGCATCAGACTTTACTTCCATCACCAGTCACATCCACAACTGGATGTTGTTTTTGCTTTGGCTCTGTCCGTTCATTCTTCCTGCAGTTATTTCTCTATTCTTCTCTAGTAGCATATTGGGCACCTAACGACCTAGGGAGTTCATCTTTCATGTCCTATCTTTTTGCCTTTTCATACTTTTAATGGGTTTCTCGAGGCAAGAATACTGAAGTGGTTTGCCATTCCCTTCTCCAGTGGACCACATTTTTCAGAACTCTCAGCCATGACTCATCAATCTTGGGTGGCCCTACATGGCATGGCTCATAGTATCATTGAGCTAGACAAGGCTGTGGTCCATGTGATCAGATTGGTTAGTTTTCTGTGATTGTGGTGAGGGACAACGTGTAGGAGTGCAGATAGAACAGAATGTGATCTTGGCAGAATTGAGGCCATTCACTTACTCCAACATTCTCACTTCTCTGAATTCTCCAGAAAGAAGTAAGAAGACTGCTTATCTTCACAGATACTCTAGGTTTCTTGCCTTGAGGTCAATCCTGGGAATCCATGCAAAGGGTCGGACATGACTGATCAGATCATATCAGTCGCTCAGTCATGTCCAACTCTTTGCGAACCCATGAATCGCAGCATGCCAGGCCTCCCTGTCCATCACCAACTCCCGGAGTTCACTCAGACTCATGTCCATTGAGTCAGTGATGCCATCCAGCCATCTCATCCTCTGTCGTCCCCTTCTCCTCTTGGCCCCAATCCCTCCCAGCATCAGAGTCTTTTCCAATGAGTCAACTGTTTGCATGAGGTGGTCAAAGTACTGGAGTTTCAGCTTTGGCATCATTCCTTCCAAAGAAATCCCAGGGCTGATCTCCTTCAGAATGGACTGGTTGGATTTCCTTGCAGTCCAAGGGACTCTCAAGAGTCTTCTCCAACACCACAGTTCAAAAGCATCAATTCATTGGGGCTCAGCGTTCTTCACAGTCCAACTCTCACATCCAACATGACCACAGGAAAAACCATAGCCTTGACTAGACGAACCTTTGTTGGCAAAGTAATGTCTCTGCTTTTGAATGTGCTACCTAGGTTGGTCAC
>NW_011494708.1:11010720-11034407 GCF_000754665.1 Bison bison bison | reverse complement strand
GTTTCCACTGTTTCCCTGTCTATTTCCCATGAAGTGATGGGATCAGATGCCATGATCTTCGTTTTCTGAATGTTGAGCTTTAAGCCAACTTTTTCACTCTCCTCTTTCATCTTCATCAAGAGGCTTTTGAGTTCCTCTTCATTTT
This sequence comes from Bison bison bison, assembly GCF_000754665.1. NCBI lineage: Eukaryota > Metazoa > Chordata > Mammalia > Artiodactyla > Bovidae > Bison > Bison bison. The sequence goes on along the minus strand of NW_011494708.1, from coordinate 11,034,262 downwards.
CTGCCATAAGGGTGATGTCATCTGCATATCTGAGGTTATTGATATTTTTCCCAGCAATCTTGATTCCAGCTTGTGCTTCTTCCAGCCCAGCGTTTCTCATGATGTACTCTGCATAGAAGTTAAATAAGCAGGGTGACAATATACAGCCTTGACATACTCCTTTTCCTATTTGGAACAAGTCTGTTGTTCCACATCTAGTTCTAACTGTTGCTTCCTGACCTGCATGCAAATTTCTCAAGAGTCAGGTCAGGTGGTCTGGTATTCCCATCTCTTTCAGAATTTTCCACAGTTTATTGTGATCCACACAGTCAAAGGCTTTAGCATAGTCAAAAAAGCAGAAATAGATGTTTTTCTGGAACTCTCTTGCTTTTTTGATGATCCAGCAGATGTTGGCAATTTGGTCTCTGGTTCCTCTGCCTTTTCTAAAACCCACTTGAACATCTGGAAGTTCACAGTTCATGTATTGCTGAAGCCTGGCTTGGAGAATTTTGAGCATTACTTTACTAGCCTGTGAGATGAGTGCAACTGTGTGGTAGTTTGAGCATTCTTTGGCATTGCCTTTCTTTGGGATTGGAATGAAAACTGACCTTTTCCAGTCCTGTGGCTACTGCTGAGTTTTACAAATTTGCTGGCATATTGAGTGCAGCACTTTCACAGCATCATCTTTCAGGACTTGAAATAGCTCCACTGGTATTCCATCACCTCGACTAGCTTTGTTCGTAGTGATGCTTTCTAAGGCCCACTTCACTTCAATTCCAGGATATCTGGCTCTAGGTGAGTGATCACAACATCGTGATTATCTGGGTCTTGAAGATCTTTTTTGCACAGTTCTTCTGTGTATTCTTGCCACCTCTTCTTAATATCTTCTGCTTCTGTTAGGTCCATACAATTTCTGTCCTTTATTGAGCCCATCTTTGCATGAAATGTCCCCTTGGTATCCCTGATTTTCTTGAAGAGATCTCTAGTTTTTCCCATTCTGTTGTTTTCCTCTATTTCTTTGCATTGATCACTGAGGAAGGCTTTCTTATCTCTTCTTGCTATTCTTTGGAACTCTGCATTCAGATGCTTATATCTTTCCTTTCCTCCTTTGCTTTTTGCTTCTCTTCTTTTCACAGCTATTTGTAAGGCCTCCCCAGTCAGCCATTTTGCTTCTTTGTATTTCTTTTCCATGGGGACGGTCTTGATCCTTGTCTCCTGTACAATGTCACGAACCTCATTCCATAGTTCTTCAGGCACTCTATCAGATCAAGTCCCTTAAATCTATTTCTCACTTCCACTGTATAATCATCAGGGATTTGATTTAGGTCATACATGAATGGTCTAGTGGTTTTCCCTACTTTCTTCAATTTCAGTCTGAATCTGGCAATAAGGAGTTCATTATCTGAGCCACAGTCAGCTCCTGGTCTTGTTTTTGTTGACTGTATAAAGCTTCTCCATCTTTGGCTGCAAAGAATATAATCAATCTGATTTCGGTGTTGACCATCTGGTGATGTCCATGTGTAGAGTCTTCTCTTGTGTTGTTGGAAGAGGGTGTTTGCTATGACCAGTGCGTTTTCTTGGCAAAACTCTATTAGTCTTTGCCCTGCTTCATTCCGTATTCCAAGGCCAAATTTGCCTGTTACTGCTGGTGTTTCTTGACTTCCTAGTTTTGCATTCCAGTCCCCTATAATATAAAGGACATCTTTTGGGGTGTTAGTTCTAAAAGGTCTTGTAGGTCTTCATAGAACTGTTCAACTTCAGCTTCTTCAGCGTTACTAGTTGGGGCATAGACTTGGATTACTGTGATATTGAATGGTTTGCCTTGGAAACAAACAGATCATTCTGTCATTTTGAAGATTGCATCCAAGTACTACATTTCAAACTCTTTTGTTGACCATGATGGCCACTCCACTTCTTCTGAGGGATTCTTGCCCACAGTAGTAGATATAATGGTCATCTGAGTTAAATTCACCCATCCAGTCCATTTCAGTTCGCTAATTCCTAGAATGTCGACATTCACTCTTACCATCTCTTGTTTGACCACTTCCAATTTGCCTTGATTCATGGACCTGACTTTCCAGGTTCCTATGCCATATTGCTCTTTACAGCATCGGACCTTGCTTCTATCACCAGTCACATCTACAACTGAGTATTGTTTTTGCTTTGGCTCCATCCCTTCATTCTTTCTGGAGTTATTTCTCCACTGATCTCCAGTAGCATATGGGGCACCTATTGACCTGGGGAGTTCCTCTTTTTCTGAGGAGGTCTGAGGTCAGGGGCAGAACCCAGGAGGCCCCCATGCCTAAGGGGAGGCAGCCAAGAGGAGTTACCCCATGTCCAAGGTCAGGGGCAGCGGCCGAGAGTGCCAGGCTGTGATGGTGCAGGAATGGCTGAGAGGAGCTACCGCACGTTCGAGGTCATGGGCGGCAGCCGAGAGGAGCTACCCCATGCTTGAGGCCAGGGGCAGCGGACGGGTAGACCTACCCCTGGCCCGAGGCTGGGGGCATGGCCAGGAGGAGCAACCCACCTCCAAGGAGCAGTGGCTGCACAGGGCAGGAGGGCCTAGAGGAGCTATTCCACACTGAAGGTCCAAGGCGGGGCATGGGGAGATATCCCTCGTCCAAGTTAAGGAGCAGCGGCTGCACTTTGCTGGAGCAGCCGTGAAGAGATACCCCACTCCCAAGGTAAGAGAAACCCAAGTAAGACGGTAGGTGTTGCAAGAGGACATCAGAGGGCAGACACACTGAAACCATACTCACAGAAAACTAGTCAATCTAATCACACTAGGACCATAGCCTTGTCTAATTCAACGAAACTAAGCCATGCCCGTGGGGCCACCCAAGATGGGCGGGTCATGGTAGAGAGGTCTGACAGAATGTGGTCCACTGGAGAAGGGAATGGCAAACCACTTCAGTATTCTTGCCTTGAGAACCCCATGAACAGTATGAAAAGAAGACATACTGATGGCTAATAAACACATGAAAAGTTGCTCAACATCACTCATTATTAGAGAAGTGCAAGTCAAAACCAGAATAAGATACCACCTCACACCAGTAGAATGGCCATCATCAAAAAGTCTACAAACAGTAGATGCTGGAGAGTGTGTGGAGAAAAGGGAACACTCTTGAAAATAGAAAAAAAAAAAATTAAATCAAAATTTGGTCACATGAAATTTAGATATAAATGCAGAACTTCAGAGTTCCTTTCCCTTCATTTTGTAACACAAAACTCAGTTGGTTATTTTATATATTACAGTTTAAGAGATGAAATGAGCCTTACATTGTGTTGTATTTATCCTATCCTTAATGCAGTTTATTTTCTAATTAAAGATATAAAAGTATTTAGTCACAATTTATTCTACTATAATCCTTTCTTCTGTAACTTCATCAAGGGCATTAAAGGAAAGTATTTACTTCCTCCATGAAATATCATAGAACTACAATAAAGATTCAATTCTGTGTATGCTTCTAGTGCAGTAACTGAAATATGATCTTCCAGAGGATTTTAAGCTCAATAATATATTGTGAGTGGTAATTTAATTTTGTAAAATATTATCAGAATGCTTTCATCTCAAAAATTTTAAACATGATTGACCATGAGATTCTGACTCTTCTTCTTTAATCTTGATTAAGTGTGTTCAGAGAATACAAACTAACTACATATGAGCTCATATTAGGCAGTGTTAAGAATACAGTGCTAAAGAAAATATACCACATAGTCTACATTAATTGGTGAAATATAAAATTAAGCATTCTTTTGTAGGATTGCGTGCTGCGATTCATGGGGTCGCAAAGAGTCGGACACGACTGAGCGACTGATCTGATCTGATACAACCATGATCAACTCTGACAGTTCAAAAGATAATGGATAGTTGACAATTATAGTTAACATTTGATAAAATTAAAATAATTTTAGTTTTATTTTATGTTAAAACATTGTAGTCTAAAATACTGAAGACAGTGTGTTTTTTTAGTACTATCTAAACATACTAAAGATAGTAAGTTTCAGTACTTGATTATTCCATAGACTAACTGTTGCTTTCAGCATAATAACTACTATTTTCAGATTTTGTCAAATTTTATGTATATTTAAATTCATTTCATACTAAACATACTAAAGATATCATAAGACACCTTCTTTATAAGATACAAAGAAAGGTGTTGTATTTGACTATAATTTATAATCCAATAGCTGTATGATATATTTCGAACTCCCCACTAAACTGGGATCATAGCTAGTGGTTATTTTCCCCAATTTTTTTCTTTCTCTCCTCCTTTTCCTCTTTCTGTTTTTCCTAAGAAGAAGGGGACAACAGAGGATGAGATGGTTGGATGACATCACCAACTCAATGGACATGAGTTTGAGCAAACTCTGGGAGATGATGAAGGACAGGGAAGACTGGTTTGCTGAATCCATGGGGTCACAAAGATTCAGAAATGAATGACTAAGCACGCACAGCACAAACACAGTTATTTAACTCGTGCTAAATAATTGAGGACAGCATAGCCTTGCCTCTCAAAACTAGTAGTGACTATAAAGTCTTTGTTCAAGTTTATAAGACATAATAATTTATAGTCAGCCTTGGAACAGGAAAATCTAGTTTAGAAGAATTATGTGGAATTAAAGACATAAGGTGCCAAATATTCCACACATTATGAATTTATTAATCATAAGTCATTGAACTATATAAACACAAAGGTACTTAACTTGATTATTCTATAGGCTAACTGTTGCTTTCAGCAGAATAACTACTATTTTCAGATTTTGTCAAATTTTATATAGATTTAAATTTATTTCATGAAATGCAAACTAAATGTATATATATTTTTGAATAATATAATTTGGGCTAGATTTCCAAAGCTACTTTCTCTCCCTATAAATCCACCTGGCATTCTCATACCAAATGTATTTGTCTAGATGGACCTAATTGGATAATGAGATTTTTACTTGTCAGAAACTTAGAAGGAATGGGCCCAGTTTCCATTGCTATTCAAGACTCTAAATTGTTTACTCATCTAATTAATTGGGTGTTATCATCCACTAAATTGCTTTGCTCCTATCATACTGGTCTTTTCAGCCCTCCAATTCAGAATCTATATCTTTGCTATATATTCCCACATAGTTCCATGGGACGTTGAGTTCTATCTTTTAAAATTTGACATTTTGTTGCATTTTTTCACTGTAAAAGGGAGCACAGTCTAAGGCTGTTTGCTCTCATCTGTGTTATTACTTGACTAATTGATATAGTAATTTCTCCCCTCTGAAATAGATTATAATTCCTTGATAAAGATTTATTATGTTTTACACTACTGTGAATTTCTTTTTTGTTTAATTTAAAGTACAACACTATATATGCATATGATAGATAACAGATTTTACAGATAAAAATACAGATAGTAAGTTACAATATATAATTACTTTTAGCATGACCTACTAATATTTGATTATACACCTATGGGAAATATGTTTTATATCTTATTTTGTAGATGACATGCATGAAGACAAGGGATGTTAAAGAATGCAATCAAATTTACATAACTAGCAAATTACAAAGCTAATGTTAAAATCCAGGGATTATAATTTTATATTTGTTCTCAAAAACTATTGTAGCTAATTATGTTATTTATAAAAGCTAAGGTGCATAAAGGCAAAACAAAAATCCAAGGAACTATATTGTGAGTATATCTTTCCTGGTGGTAAAGAATCTGCCTGCAATGTGAGAGAACCAAGTTCAATCCCTGGGTCGGGAAGATCCCCTGAAGAAGGACATAGTAACCTACTCCAGTACTCTTGCCTGGAGAATTCCATGGACAGAGGAGCCTGGCAAGGCTACAGTTCATGGGGTCACAGAGTCAGACGCGACTGAGCAACTAACACTTTCACTTTCATAGTATGAATGTTTGTCTGTGGTGTGAATAAAAAATGTTGCCTGTAGTATCAGGAAACAAAGAAATTGCAGCCCATAAGTCACTAAAGCTGCCTCCCCTCACCACTGTGAACCCCAAGAGAACTCAGGATGGAGATAAATAGGCTGCCTACCACCAAGCCCTCAGGCACTGCTGCTGCTGCTGCTAAGTCGCTTCAGTCATGTCCGACTCTGTGCAACCTCATAGACGGCAGCCCACCAGACTCCGCCGTCCCTGGGATTCACCAGGCAAGAACACTGGAGTGGGTTGCCATTTCCTTCTCCAATGCATGAAAGTGAAAAGTGAAAATGAAGTCGCTCAGTAAGTGTCCGACTCTTCGCGACCCCATGAACTGCAGCCTACCAGGCTCCTCCGTCCATGGGATTTTCCAGGCGAAAGTACTGGAGTGGGTTGCCATTGCCTTCTCAGGCACTGCAGCTACCCTCAATGGCGTGCCCTGAGGGAACTCAGGAAGGCAAAAGAACAGGATATTGGCCCCAGATAGTTAAGAAGCTATCAGAAGAAGGAATTCAATGAGCCCAGACTCTTGTATCTTCTCATACAAACATAGAAAAGTGATAAACTGAAAAACTTGAAACATCTGGTTTTCTTTAATTAATGTAATTTTCTGATGTTCCAACTACCTGGTCTTTGTTGCAAATATCCCTATATATCCTGGATTCTCCCTTTCTTCATTGGAGTAGTCCCTCAGAGCTATTCTGAAAGGCTGTCTCCCAGGCTTGAAGCCCTTAGAAAGTCTGTCAAATAAAACATGATTCTCAACATTTAGGTTGTCCATATTTTTCAGTCAACCATGGTGTTGGAGAGGATACATTTGAAAAAACAGACTTAATTATGTTCATAAATTTAGCAGTGCTAACATAATTTTGGTAAATGATCTATGCATTTCAAAACGTAAACAATGTATCTTTAAAGTAGGTAATACACTTGTTTGACAAAATTTAAGTTACTCTGTTCTACTATTACCAAGAAAGTAGTATAATTTTATGCATTTCAATGGGTTTTAGTTTATCAAACTATTATTAAAATTATCTGCAAATATGAAATTTCATTTTTGCATTATTAAGTCTAATTTTTATTACAGATAAAGGTACAGTCAACTCTTTCCTCATTATATATTTTGCAATATATATACTTAACATACACATATTAATTATAAAATGAGACTCACCTAGCAAATTGTTTACAATATTTTCATCATTAATTTCAAAAGTCATTTTTCGAGAACTGCAATGATTATGTACAAAAAAGTGTTTAAAATCCTCCCATAATTTTATGAAAGTGTATACTGCTGCACTGAAATTAAGAACCTATTAGTTGACATTACGTTTTCTAAGTTACCTGACAAAAACAAATTTAATTCTGATTTCTTTGCAGTTTATAAGTCTCGTAACAGACTGTAGAAAAATGGGTTTCAAGACAAACCAATCTGAGAAAACAAATCTTACAAAAGCCCTGGGTTTTGCCAAGAAAGTACCTAAGGTTTTTTGAGAAAGCTGCAAGCTTTTCCAAGATTGTTATAAGCTTGTGCTTATCCGATTGAACTCGGTCTCAACTCATGCATTATATAGTTCTGATGAAAACATGCCTGTCCTCTACCAAATTTGACTACAGAAATATAGCAACAAAGCACAAGGATCAATCTGTTAATTATCTAGGATCCTGCTATTTACAATCCTGTTCATGTTTCCTCGAAAAGAAAGGAGAAAACCTAGAACCATATATATATATATATATATAAACTATATGTAAGGAAATCCACTCCAAAATGCTCTTCTGGAAAATATGCCACTATAGGAAAACTCAAGGGACTGCTAATCTGCTTCTAATTAACAAGAAACATTGGCCTTTTAACAGTCTGCTTGTCTGATTCAAAAGTTAGTTTGGTATCTTTTGCAGAAAGACAAGATATATGCATCTTCAAGTGATAGGGTGTTAACTCTTTTTATAAATACTCCACATTTCCCTATAGAATTGTGCTCTGAGATCAAGTAGCAAGAAGGTACAGGGAAGGACATTACATTGTATAAAAACAAGTTTTTCTTCCATAAATACACTAGGCTTTGACAGCTTTTTATTGAGTTCATTATGTTATTAAGGCTTCAAAAGAAATGTCTTAGTAAATGAAGGTATAAAAATTAGTGAAACAGTATGCATTTGTATTTTTCTTTCTAAAATACTCCCAGAGTAATTTGCATGTTCTCAAGTTGAGTCCCCAACACATGCTTCCTTGTTTTGCTGCTTTATCTTCCCCACTAGTGAGTACCTTGAGAACTGAGTTTGTGTCTCATTTCTGTTTCTTTTTCAGGCAACATCTGTAGCATTTTGTTTCTAATGAATACTGAACAAATATTTTCAGTATTAGCTAAAGAAAGGGGATGGGAGGAGGGTAAGTGTTGTAAGTTTTATAAACAATACTAAAAATAGATTCCATACCACTCTCAAACAAACATATTTACTTATATTTCCATGAGTTTTAATGGATTTACTTTGAGATTTAAAATTCCATGTGTGTGCTTAGTTGCTCAGTCATGACTGACTCTTCACGACCCCATGGACTGTAGCCTGCCAGGCTCCTCTCTACCCATGTGGTTCTCCAGGCAAGAATACTGGAGTGGGTTGCCATTTCCTCCATCAGGGGATCTTCCTAACCCTAGGATCAAACCCAAGGATTGAACCCAGGTCTCCCACACTGCAGGCAGACTCTTTATCATTTGAGCCACCAGGGTATGTGAAGTCAATATGAACTATGATTTCCTAATTCCAAAATAACACATTCAAAAGACATGTCAATTTGCTCATCTTTCTCACTAAGAGGACTTGGTTGACAAATGAATAAGTCAGTTGGTTTTGACACACTTATGGATCTGAAATTAATCTAGTTCAGTTTTCTCAGTCAAGATAATTAGATGTTATATATTATATGGGCATATTTATTAAACAATTAAATTATAATAAAAATGTGTAGTCATAACCTACTACATATCAATAATCCACACACCCAATCAGAAATAAGCAATTTTAATATTGTTATTTTGTGTGCATGTATCTGAAATATGCCATTTACTTCGTTTTCCAATTCTGAACATTATAATTTTAATTTAGTAGTTCACAAATCTAATTTTCTAAGTAAAATAATATGGTGTAGACACAGTGAAAAGCATTTTTTGACTCAGAACCTTATGAAAGTGACAAAATAATTTATGAACATGACCTCTGGTATATGGTATACATTTGTTACACATTTTTGTTGTTGTTTAGCCCCAAAGTTGCATTTGACTCTTGCAAACCCATGGACTGCAGCCTGTCAGGCTTCTCTGTCCATGGGATTTCCCAGACAATACTAGAGTGGGTTGCCATATCCTTCTCCAGGGGATCTTCCCAACCCAGGGATTAAACCCACCTCTGCTGCATTAGCAGGTGGATTCTTTACCACCTAGCCACCAAGGAAGCCCTTGTTACACATTACATAGAGTGAAAGTGAAAGTGAAGTCGCTCAGTCATGTCCGACTCTTTGTGACCCCATGGACGGTAACTGACCAGGCTCCGCGATCCATGGGGTTTTCCAGGCAAGAGTACTGGAGTGGGCTGCCATTTCCTTCTCCAGGGGATCTTTATATATTAGTTAGGCCATAGATGTGTAAAAGGTAATTAAGAGATTTCAAATCTTAACTCTTGACTTTTTAATCACTCTAAATGATTTGAAAATCCTTAATAAGTGAAGCTAAGCTATTACTTTTGTCCTATTTTATTTTTATCTCCTAGTAGTGGCATTACCTATGAACCACAACCCCAAACAAAATCAGGACCCCTACAAAAACCTACCTTAATGCATACTCTCTCCACTCTGTTGTCTAACTTTCATTTTTAATAGATTTAACACATCTATATTTTTGAGAACTATTACACATGTGTGTATATATATATATATATATTGTTTTCTACATTTTGAAAAATAAATAAGATTTAGTAAGTAGTTCATTAAAAATGGTGTTTTGGAAACTTCTTAATTTATTCTTTTACTGCTAGGATTCCTCTGTACTGGCACATGCTGCTGTAGTTCAGTTATTTTGTTTGTTGTATGCCATGCTGTGTGTACACCATAGTGTATGTATATTATTCAGTTTTCTGTGGATTTACACTAAGTGTTTTCTAGGTTTTTTCTATTATGAATAGTGCTGCCCGGAAACATCTTTTGCATGTCTCCTCTCAAACACATAGAAAAGCTTTTGTTTTTATATATTTCTAGGAGTTAAAGAACTGAATCATAAGGTATATGATTATCTTTAGCAGATAATGTCAATTTTCCAAAGAGATTGTCACAATTTATACTCCAACATACTTTATGAATACTCATCCTTTCCAATATTATCAGATTTTATTTTTAATCTATATATGTATGTATGTACTGTCAATCAAATAAGTATAAAATTGCACCTTTCTCTCTTAAAGGGCATTTTTTCCTACTCACAAATAAGGTTGAATACCTAATTTTGCTTGTTTATTGGGCATATGTTTTTCCTCTTCTGTGAATATCCAACACAAATGAACACTTCTAAATTTCTGTTTTCTGTATAGGTTAATCATTAAACATGCACTGACTTTACTAGTCAATATTATTCAGTTCAGTTCAGTCGCTCAGCCGTGTCCAACTCTTTGCAACCCCGTGAATCGCAGCACGCCAGGCCTCCCTGTCCATCACCAACTCCCAGATTTCACTCAGACGCACATCCATCAAGTCAGTGATGCCATCCAGGCATCTCATCCCCTGTCGTAACCTTTTACTCCTGCCCCAATCCCTCCCAGCATCAGAATCTTTTCCAGTGAGTCAACTCTTCACCTGAGGTGGCCAAAGTACTGGAGTTTCAGCTTTAGCATAATTCCTTCCAACAAAATCCCAGGGCTGATCTTCTTCAGAATGCACTGGTTTGATCTCCTTGCAGTCCAAGGGACTCTCAAGAGTCTTCTCCAAACACCACAGTTCAAAAGCATCAATTCTTCGGGGCTCAGCTTTCTTCACAGTCCAACTCTCACATCCATACATGACCACAGGAAAAGCCATAGCCTTGACTAGACGAACCTTTGTTGGCAAAGTAATGTCTCTGCTTTTGAATATGCTATCTAGGTTGGTCATTACTTTTCTTCCAAGGAGTAAGCGTCTTTTAATTTCATGGCTGCAATCACCATCTGCAGTGTTGTGGAGCCCAGTAAAATAAAGTCTGCCACTGTTCCCACTGTTTCCCCATCTATTTCCCATGAAGTGATGGGACCAGATGTCATGATCTTCGTTTTCTGAATGTTGAGCTTTAAGCCAACTTTTTCACTCTCTCCTTTCACTTTCATCAAGAGGCTTTTTAGTTTCTCTTCACTTTCTGCCATAAGGGTGGTGTCATCTGCATATCTGAGGTTATTGTTATTTCTCCCGGCAATCTGGATTCCAGCTTGTGCTTCTTCCAGCCCAGTGTTTCTCATGATGTACCTTGCATATAAGTTATACCCTGCATAATTTAAATAAGCAGGGTGACAATATACAGCCTTGACATACTCCTTTTCCTATTTGGAACTAGTCTGTTGTTCCATGTCCAGTTCTAACTGTTGCTTCCTGACCTGCATACAGATTTCTCAAGAGGCAGGTCAGGTGGTCTGGTATTCCCATCTTTTTCAGAGTTTTCCACAGTTTATTGTGATCCACACAGTGAAAGGCTTTGGCATAGTCAATAAAGCAGAAATAGATGTTTTTCTGGAACTCTCTTGCTTTTTCCATGATCCAGCAGATGTTGGCAATTTGATCTCTCGTTCCTCTGCCTTTTCTAAAACCAGCTTGAACATCTGGAAGTTCACAGTTCATGTATTGCTGAAGCCTGGCTTGGAGAATTTTGAGCATTACTTTACTAGCCTGTGAGATGAGTGCAATTGTGCAGGAGTCTGAGCATTCTTTGGCATTGCCTTTCTTTGGGATTGGAATGAAAACTGACCTTTTCCAGTCTTGTGGCCACTGCTGAGTTTCCCAAATTTGCTGGCCTATTAGGTGCAGCACTTTCACAGTATCATCTATCAGGATTTGAAATAGCTCAACTGGAAGTCCATCACATCCACTAGCTTTGTTCGTAGTGATACTTTCTAGGACCCACTTGACTTCACATTCCAGAATGTCTGGCTCTACATCAGTGATCACACCATCGTGATTATCTGGGTCATGAAGATCTTTTTTGCACAGTTCTTCTGTATATTCTTGCCACATCTTCTTAATATCTTAATGGCTTCTGTTAGGTCCATACCATTTCTGTCCTTTATCAAGCTCATCTTTGCATGAAATGTTCCCTTGATATCTCTAATTTTCTTGAAGAGATCTCTAGTCTCTCCCAGTCTGTTTTTTTCCTCTATTTCTTTGCATTGATCACTGAGGAAGACTTTCTTATCTCTTCTTGCTATTCTTTGGAACTCTGCATTCAGATGCTTATATCTATCTTTCCTTTTCTCCTTTGCTTTTTGCTTCTCTTCTTTTCACGGCTATTTATAAGGCATCCTCAGACAGCCATTTTGCTTTTTTGTATTTCTTTACCATGGGGACGGTCTTGATCCCTGTCTCCTGTACAATGTCACAAACCTCATTCCATAGTTCATCAGGCACTCTATCTATCAGATCTAGGCCCTTAAATCTATTTCTCACTTCCACTGTATAATCATAGGGATTTGATTTAAGGTCATACCTGAATGGTCTAGTGGTTTTCCCTACTTTCTTCAATTTCAGTCTGAATTTGGCAATAAGGAGTTCATGGTCTGAGCCACAGTCAGCTCCTGGTCTTGTTTTTGTTGAATGTATAGTGCTTCTCCATCTTTGGCTGCAAAGAATATAATCAATCTTCTTTCGGTGTTGACCATCTGGTGATGTCAATGTGTAGAGTCTTCTCTTCTGTGTTGGAAGAGGGTGTTTGCTATGACCAGTGAATTTTCTTGGCAAAACTGTATTAGCCTTTGTCCTGCTTCATTCCGTATTCCAAGGCCAAATTTGCCTGTTACGCCAGGTGTTTTTTGACTTCCTAGTTTTGCATTCCAGTCCCCTATAATGAAAAGGACATCTTTTGTGGGTGTTAGTTCTAATAGGTCTTGTAGGTCTTCATAGAACCATTCAACTTCAGCTTCTTCAGCATTGCTGGTTGGGGCATAGGCTTGGATTACTGTGACATTAAAAGGTTTGCCTTGGAAACAAACAGAAATCATTCTTTAATTTTTCAGATTGCATCTAAGTACTGTATTTCAGACTCTTTTGTTGACCATGATGGCTACTCCATTTCTTCTAAGGGATTCCCTCCCAAGGTAGTAGATATAATGGTCATCTGAGTTAAATTTACCCATTCCAGTGATTATTAATCATCCCGTGATTATTATTTAATAATAATGTTCAATATTATTATTAAATTGTTTAATAAGCATCACTATGTCATATAGAGTTATATAACATAACATATATACACTTACAATATTTATATCATCAAAGCATTTTAGAAGAACAGAATATTTACTTTAGTGAATGATATAACATTCATGCTTCCATAGATGATTCTTAATGGGTTCAGTTCAGTTCAGTTCAGTCGCTCAGTCATGTCCAATTCTTTGCGATCCCATGAACTGCAGCACGCCAGGCCTCCCTGTCCATCACCAACTCCCAAAGTCCACCCAAACCCATTTTGATTAGTTGGTGATGCCATTCAACCACCTCATCCTCTGTCGTCCCCTTCTCCTCCTGCCCTCAATCTTTCCCAGCATCAGGGTCTTTTCAAAGGAGTCAGCTCTTTGCATCAGGTGGCCAAAGTATTAGAGCTTCAGCTTCAACATAAGTCCCTCCAATGAACACCCAGGACTGATCTCCTTTAGAATGGACTGGTTGGATCTCTTTGCAGTCCAAGGGACTCTCAAGAGTTTTCTCCAACACCACAGTTCAAAAGCATCAATTCTTCAGCGCTCAGCTTTCTTTATAGTCCAATTCTCACATCCATACATGACTACTGGAAAAACCATGGCCTTGACTAGACAGACCTTTGTTGGCAAAGTAATGTCTCTGCTTTTTAATATGTTGTCTAGGTTGGTCATAACTTTCCTTCCAAGGAGCAAACATCTTTTAATTTCATGGCTGCAGTCACCATCTGCAGTGATTTTGGAGTCCAAGAAAATAAAGTCAGCCACTGTTTCCACTGTTTCCCCATCTATTTGGCATGAAGTGATGGGACCGGATGCCATGATCTTTGTTTGCTGAATGCTGAGTTTTAAGCCAGCTTTTTAACTCTACTCTTTCACTTTCATCAAGAGGCTCTTTAGTTCTCCTTCACTTTCTGCCACAAGGGTGGTATCACCTGCATATCTGAGGTTATTGATATTTCTCCCGGCAATCTTGATTACGGCTTGTGCTTCATCCAGCCCAGCGTTTCTCATGATGTACTCTGCATATAAGTTAAATAAGTAGGGTGAAAATATACAGCCTTGGCATACTCCTTTTCCTATTTGGAACCAGTATGTTGGTGAATAATAGAAATAGAACTGTTTGTACCTCTTTATATTCACATATACATTAGTATATCATCTTGCTGTATGTTTTGTATTGTGATTAAGCAGTTTGAGTTCCTGATACTATCATGAATTCTGAAAGCTTCACTCTATAACACAATGAGTGGAGTTATGCCAAGAATTGAACACAGCATTTGGGCACAATCTATAATACACTGATAATTATATATATATATATATATATATAATTTTACATTATACTTAATGCATTTATTTGCTTACTAATTAAGGATACATATATTACCTGATGACTATGCATGTATGTGCTAAATTCTGGAGATATTTGAGGAGACAAGTATTTCACAGTATTTATACTCTTAGAGTTTATAGTTTAGTTAGTAACATTGTTAAAACATATTTTTTAAGAGGTACAATGATGACTGCTGGTGGCTCGCACATAAAGCATCTGCTTACAATGCAGGAGACCTGGGTTCAATCCCTAGGTTGGGAAGATCCCCTAGAGAAGGAAATGGCAGCCCACTCCAGTATTCTTGCCTGGAGAATCCCATGGACGGAGGAACTTGGTAGGCTACAGTCCATGGGGTCGCAAAGAGTTGGACACTACTGAACGACTTCACTTCACTTCAGTTGCAGCAATAATGGGAACACAAGTTATAAGGTTTTATTCAACTGCTTCATGAAGAGTCTTAGAAAGAGTTTAAACCATTTCAAAAGGCACTTAACAAGCTAGAGTATTGTAAGTAAGTTACTGTCGAACACTATTACTATCCAACAGAGAAAGACAACATTAATCTCTGGAGTTGTCTGTTTCACTGAACTAAAATTGTTTGTATCCATACTAGCCAAAAATCTACAACTTATATGCCCCACAAAGTTGTAAAATAGCATAGACCAGAGAAAGTCAAGTCTAGGACTGTACTGAAAAAATACCTAGTGACATATTTTGCCTTTTTCTAAGTCACAGATGAACTTTCTCACACTATTTATAAGTGAAAGATAATCATAGGCAAGAACATTACAATTAATGTAGCTTTGATAACAGTATAAATTCATTAGGATTTTTGAAAGGATAAAGGTCAAAATTATTTCTAAGACTAAGTTACTGATTGGTTCTTAAAGGGCAAACTGACATAAAGTGATGTTAGGGAAAATAAGAATGAATTGGTAGAAGGAAAAGTTGATTGCCCTGGAAGAAAACAAAGGTTGCTTATAACCAATGACTTCTATGAGAGAAACTATAACATAAAAAAAAAAACAAAAAACAATGGATCTACTTCATCAGATACAAAATTTAAGTTATATCATATTGTTTACCTGGGCCTCAAGGGTCATTCTAGGATTCAATGGCCCTATACTTATTTTTCCTTGTTCTGAAAATAGCATCTCTTTACCTGTCAAACATAATGGAATCCAGCGGAACCCTGAAGGGCCCAGTACAGAACCAAGTGGTTAATGATTAAGATAACTGAGTTACAGATTCAGAGTCTGATGCACATTTCTTAGTTGTTTTACAGATACTGCAACTGCAACCAGAGGTGAAAAAAGCTATACAATGACCAGACTATAGCTATTATATAAGCTGCTCCAGCTTGAGCAGTACTGAATCTATGGCTAGCAAAATTCCAAGAACTGGCATCAAGAGTATGGAATTAATGCTATTGCTCACAGTAATCTATATCTTTGTGGACATCAGAATAATTGTAGCTTAACTATATGTTTAAGCGGGCAACTAAAATTTTTAGCAAAGAGACCCATGTTGACAATTTCCACATAGAGTGCCCTATGTCAGCATGAAGAAGTTATAAAAGAGGAAATGTATCCTAATCCTATAGAAATGCAATGATATTCTGTCAAGTGGGGATTTATAAGCAGTTTTTGATAGGAAAGCACTCTCTGCACGAGGAACCCTTTTGTCTTAAACTTAAACCAGGTACCCCATTCTTTACTCACATCCAGCCCAAGCACACTTTTCAAATCATTTAATCACATGATATTTTGCCTAACTTGTTGATTCTTTCTATAGATCAAAGAAGTAGAAATGAAGAATCAGTAACTAACAGATAATCATATCTCTTCCCTAGCTTCCCCTTCAGTAATTTCACAAACTTTGTGACCAAACTGTGAATAAGTTAACATCTAGAGGAAGATCACAAGAAGTCAATGAGCCCGCACACAGTGGGAGGATGGTGATGATTCTGACCCCCATCTCAATGATTAACTGAGATTACTTTCCTTCTTCCCTTTAAAAGTTTCATTGATGGAGCAGAATTTTAGAGGCAGTTTTTGAGGGATGTTGAATGCATCATCTTCCCAGATTGCTAGCAATTTGATTAAAGGTATCTTTCCTTTGCTTCCAACATTTGTCAGTATAGATAAGTGTTGAGCAGTGGGACCCAATTCATTTGATAACAGTAATAGGCACTTTGAAGATACATCTGATTCTGTTTGATATAATGTTTCATCTCTTCCCTTGAATTAAGGTATGGAGACCATCTATAAACAATCAATTGCTAAAGACTGAATGAAGAAGCACATGTCAATTTATTTTGAAATTTCATATTCTTCTCCATGCTAGTGATATTATGAATGCCATTCAGAAACATCCTGCAAAGTCTATGAAGATTTGTAGGATGGAAATGAGATGGAAGACCTGAGGTCATGTCATAAATATAAATAACTGCAAGATTACTATTGATTATCACTACCCAACATTATTGATTATCAGCATCTAGGCTACTCATCACCAATGTCTATTGTTTTTTTTTTTTTTTTTCTCCTACATATTTCTTGAATATTTTCCCTTCATTTCTTAGTTTTATTTTATGTCATCTTTGGACTGCACTACTACCACAGCTTATGTCCTAATACTCCAACTGTTAGTCTAGTTGCCCTCATATGCACTCATCTTCCCTTGTCAGTGTTCAGGAGACTTTGGCAGAGGTGTAGGTCTACAGTGGCCTGCTGCAGGGTCAAGGAATTGACTGCAGCCATCCTGGTAGGCACAGCATCCTGTTCCTGAGAACCCCATGAACTGTATGAAAAGGCAAAAAGGTATGACACTGAAAGATGAACTCCCAGGTCGGCAAGTGCCCAATATGCTACTGGAGAAGAGCAGAGAAATAGCACCAGAAGGAATGAAAAGGCTGAGTCAAAGCAGAAACAATGCCCAGTTGTGGATGTGTCTGATGGTGAAAGTAAAGTCTGATGCTGTAAAGAACAATATTGCACAAGAACCTGGAATGTTAAGTTCATGAATCAAGGAAAATTGGAAGTTGCCAACAGGAGAGGGCAAGACTGAACATCGACATTTTAGGAATCAGTGAACTAAAATGGACAGGAGTGGGAGACTTTAATTTAGATGGCCATTTTTTGTACTACTGTGGGCAAGAATCCCTTAAAAGAATGTAGTAGCCTTTATAGTCAATAAAAGAGTTTGAAATGCAGTACTTGGGTGCAATCTCAAAAACGACACAATGATCTCTATTCATTTCCAGTGCAAACCTTTCAATATCACAGTAATCCAAGTCTATCCTCCAATTACTAATGCCAAATAAGCTGAATTTAATGGTTCTATGAAGATCTACAATATCTTCTAGAACTAACACACACACACACACACACACACACACAAAGTGTCCTTTTCATCATAGAGGACTGAAATACAAAATAGGAAGTGAAGAGATACCTCGAGTAACAGGCAAATTTGACCTTGGATTACAAAATGAAGCAGGACAAAAGCTAACATAATTTTGCCTAGAAAAGTCACTGGTCAAAGCAAACATCCTCTTCAAACAGCACAAGAGATGACTCTTCACATGGACATCACCAAATGGTCAATATTGAAATCAGATTGAATATACTCTTTGCAGCCTAAGATGGAGAAGCTCTATTCAATTAGCAAAAACAAGATGAGGAGGTGACTGTGGTTCAGATCATTAACTCCTTATTGAAAACTTCAGATTTAAATTTAGGAAAGTAGGGAAAACCACTAGGCCATTCAAGTATGACCTAAATGAAATCCCTTATGATTATATGGGTCTTCATAGAACCATTCAACTTCAGCTTCCAAATTGGGAAAGGAATATGTCAAGGCTGTATATTGTCATCTTGCTTATTCAATTTATATACAGAGTACATTATGTGAAATGTCAGGCTGGATGAAGAGCAAGCTGGGATCAAGACTGCTGGAGAAACAGCAACAACCTCAGATTTGTGGATAACACCACCCTTATAGCAGAAAACGAAGAACAACAAAAGAGTTTTTGACGAAGGAGAAAGAAAAGAGTGAATACGGTGACTTAAAGGTAAACATTCAAAAAAACGAAGATCATGGCATGTGGTCCCATCACTCATGGCAAATAGAGGGGGGGGAAAATGGAAACAGTGACAGATTATTTTCTTGGGCTCCAAAATAACTGCAAATGGTGACTGCAGCCATGAAACTGAAAGACGCTTGCTCCTTGGAAGAAAAGCCATGACAAAACTACACAGTGTATTAAAAAGCAGAGACATTACTTTGCCAATAAAAGTCCATATAGAAAAAGCCATGGTTTTTCCGGTAGTTATGTGTGGATGTGAGAGTTGGACCATAAAGAAGGGCCAAAAAATTGATGCTTTGGAACTGTGGTGTTGGAGAAGACTCTTGAATCCCTTGTACTGAAAGGAGATCAAACCAGTCAATCCTAAAGAAAATCAACCCTGAATATTCATTGGAAGGACTGATGCTGAAGCTGAAGCTCCAATAATTTGGCAAACTTATGTGAAGAGCCAACTCATAGGAAAAGATCCTAACGCTGAGAAAGATTGAAAGCAGGAGGAGAAGGGGATGGCAAAGGATGAGTTGGCAGAAGGTATCACCGACTCAATGGACATGAATTTGAGCACACTCTGGAAGATGGTGAAGGACAGGGAAGCCTGGAATGCTGTAGTCCATGGGGTTGCAAAGAGTTGGACACAACTGAATGACTGAACAACAAGAACAACAGTTGTGTTGTCTTGCACAGGTAATTTAACTGAAGTGAATTTCTGTTGAGAAAGAAGTACAAATAGACAAGAGAAGAGACACAAAATAATGAGCCAGTGAGATTGAGGTAGTCTTTCCAGGTGGCACTTGTGGTAAATAAACAGTGTCTTCTGTCTCCTGTCAGCTCAGGAGACGAAAGACGCACGGGTTCAGTTCCTGGTTTGGGAAGATCCCTGGAGGAGGAATGACAACCCACTCCAGTACTCTTGCCTGGAGAATCCCATGGTCAAAGAAGCCTGGAGAACTATGGTCCATAGTGTTGCAAAGAGTTGGACTTTACTGAAGTGACTTAGCACACCCACAACCATACATTTGTAGTTAAAGTGTTAGTCACTCAGTCATGTCCAACTCTTTGTGATCCCATGGACCATCGGCCACCAGGCTCCTTTTTCTATGGAATTCTTCAGGCAAGAATACTGGAGTGGGTAGCCATTCCCTTCTCCAGGGGATCTTTCCAACCAGGGATCCAACCCAAGACTTCTGCATTGCAGGCATATTCTTTATCATCAGAGCCACTGGGAAGCCCACTTTTAGGGGATCCACTCTTTAAAAAATAAGTAGCTATTTCACAGAAGATGGTGCTATGACAAAACACATTTACTGCTCTAAAAGGGAGAGCACAGACTGATATAAATGTGCATGGTATCAATATGAATCCTAAGACACCATTAATGTATTAAATAACATTTTGAGCTAGACATTTAATGCTTATTTCAAATATTAATTTCTATTGTATATCATAATGTGCATAGGTGTTTTGAATATGTATTTATAGTAAACATGGCAGGAAAAATAAAAGTATGTATTTTAAAAAATAAATACTTTGTCAAGTACACAATGTTGCATGAATATTTTCTCTAAAACTACTTAAAGTGAAATATTGGCTAAATATCTTAAGTTTCTTATGTTTGCAACAGACATCTGAATATTGGAAATATCTGGCTTGTTAATCCCATCTGAAGAAATATATTAGATGGGTAAAAATTTTGTGTTACCTCAGAGTTATGAAAATATCTTAAATCAAGAGGGCAAGCACCAGTGCTTCCTAATAAGCCCACCCACCTCAATTCACAGCTTTTCCTCAATGATTCTGTTATCTCAGTCTGGCATATGCCCAGCTTATTACAGCTGTGCGTTTGTAAAATCACCTCTGGGTTTGCAGATTGGCTTCTTTCAAGACCTTGCAATCAATGACCCTGTCTTCCTATTTAATGTTAAGTGTGGCTTGTAGGTGTCACTGATGGAATTGTTCAAAAAGTCAGATGTGACTCTGGTAACAGATTAAACTTTATCTTTAATTAATGGATTTGTGAAAAGAAAAGAAAATCCAAAACTACAAGCTCTTCATAACCTAGACAAAGGCAACTTGACATTTGCATTGAAATCCTTTCATTTTGTCTTTTACAGAATAATGCCTTCCCTTTATCTTTAAAATTAAACAATATATCATATTCATTGAAGAAAAAAATCATATCACTGTGAATCATGATAAAAGGTGCACTGCAGAATTTTAAGTGTAGGCAAAGAAATTTGTTAAAGTAAACCAAACCAGGTCACAAAATTTGTATTTTTGGGGTGTTTGTGCAACGTCATTAGAAACTTGCTCTACATTATTTTTTTTCATTTTTAAATAAATTATAATTACCACTGTGAATTTCTCTTTAATATATTCTCTTAAAAATGCGTTTTAAAATTTTTGTGACCTTACATTGAGTTTGGTGTTTTGATTGGTTACAGAATTTCAGCTGATTTATACTTCTGCAATAAGTATTTCCTTACTTCATGAAAATTAATGCATGGACTACCATATTAATTAGTGCCTTGGACGTTGGTGCAGGGTTGGGGGCACTGCATACAGCAGTGCCTGGATGGGACCTTTTGAAGGAGATCACCATTATCTTCATTACTTCCACTGTAGATTGGACTCAGGTCAAGCAACAGGGAGGAAACATAACCTGGCCCATCAACAGAAAATTGGATTAAAGGCCTACTGAGCATGGCCCCACCCATTAGAACAAGACCCAGTTTTCCCCTCAGTCTCTCACATCAGGAAGCTTCCCTAAGTCTCTTATCCTTATCTGTCAGAAGGCAGAGAGAATGAAAGCCACAGTCACAGTAAATTAACCAAACTGATTACTTGGACCATAGCCTTGGCTAGCTCAATGAAACTAGGAGCCATGCCATGTAGTGCCACCCAAGACAGAAGGATCATGGTGGAGAGTTCTGACAAAATGTGGTCCACTGGAGAAGGGAATGGAAAACCACTTCAGTATTCTTGCCTTGAGAACCCCATGAACAGTATGAAAAGGCAAAAAGATAGGACAGTGAAGATGAACTCCTCAGGTCAGTAGGTGCCCAATATGCTACTGGAGCTCAGTGGAGAAATAACTTCAGAAAGAATGAAGAGATGGAGCCAAAGCAAAAACAACACCCAGTTGTGGATGTGACCGGTGATGGAAGCAAGGTCCGATGATGTAAAGAGCAATATTGCATAGGAAGCTGGAAAGTTTGGTCCACTGAGTCAAGGCAAATTCAGTTCAGTTCAGTTCAGTCACTCAGTCGTGTCTGACTATTCATGACCCCATGAACCGCAGGACACCAGGCCTCCCTGTCCATCACCAATTCCCAGAGTCCAACCAAACCCATTTTCATTGAGTGGGTGATACCATCCAAACATTTCATCCTCTGTCATCCCCTCTACTCCTGCATTCAATCTTTCCAGCATCAGGGTCTTTTGCAATCAGTTAGCTCTTTGCATCAGGTAGCCAAAATATTGGAGTTTCAGCTTCAACATCAGTCCTTCCAATGAACACCCAGGACTGATCTCCTTGAGAATGGACTGGTTGGATCTCCTTGCAGTCCAAGGGACTCGCAAGGGTCTTCTCCTTCAACACAGTTCAAAAGCATCAATTCCTCTGCCTTCAGCTTTCTTTATAGTCCAACTCTCACATCCATACATGACCACCGGAAAAACCATAGCCTTGACTAGACGCACTTTTGTTGGCAAAGTAATGTCTCTGCTTTTTAATATGCTGTCTGTATTGGTCATAACTTTGCTTCCAAGGAGTAAGTGTCTTTTAATTTCATGGCTGCAATCACCATCTGCAGTGATTTTGGAGCCCAGGAAAATAAAATAAGCCACTTTTTCCACTGTTTCCCCATCTATTTTCCATGAAGTGATGGGACCAGAGGCCATGATCTTCATTTTCTGAATGTTGAGCTTTAAGCCAACTTTTTCACTCTCCTCTTTCACTCTCATCAAGAGGCTCTTTAGTTCTTCATTTTCTGCCATAAGGGTGGTGTCATCTGCACATCTGAGGTTATTGATATTTCTCCCAGCAATCTTGATTCCAGCTTGTGCTTCCTCGAGCCCAGCATTTCTCATGATGTATTCTGCATATAAGTTAAATAAACAGGATAACAGTGTATAGACTTGACATACTCCTTTCCCGATTTGGAAAAGTCTGTAGTTCCATTTCCAGTTCTAATTGTTGCTTCATAACTTGCATACAGATTTCTTAAGAGGCACTTCAGGTGGTCTGGTATTCCCATCTCTTTCAGAATTTTCCACAGTTTATTGTGATCCACACAGTCAAAGGCTTTGGCATAGTCAATAAAGCAGAAATAGATGTTTTTCTGGAACTCTCTTGCTTTTTCGATGATCCAGTAGATGTTGGCAATTTGATCTCTCGTTCCTCTGCCTTTTCTAAAACCATCTTGATAGATAATGTCTCTCTGGGGCTGCGATTGCCCCCTTCTGGTTCTGGCTGCCTGTCACCAGAGGGGAAAGGTCTGCAGCCGGCTATCTCTGTTCAGTCCTTTGCTCCGTGCACGGGCCTGGCGGTGTCTTAGGTTAGGGCTAGCTTTTCGCGTGGTAGATATCCCACAGCCTGGTTTGCTAGCCCAAATTATTTCGCTCAGATAGCACTCAGGGTATTCAGGCCAGATTCTTACTCTAAGCGATGCAGCCCGCGTTGCGCCTCCCTGCCCAGCCCCCGCTTGCCAATGGTGTGTGCAGGCATCTGCGCTGCTTCTCTGCTGGGGGAGTTACCGTAGGGCTCGCAATCTGCGAGTTTTAATTGTTTATTTA
>NW_011494708.1:11009673-11010529 GCF_000754665.1 Bison bison bison | reverse complement strand
GAGAACATAGGCAAAACACTCTCCGACATACATCACAGCAGGATCCTCTATGACCCACCTCCCAGAATATTGGAAATAAAAGCAAAAATAAACAAATGGGACCTAATTAACCTTAAAAGCTTCTGCACATCAAAGGAAACTATTAGCAAGCTGAAAAGACAGCCTTCAGAATGGGAGAAAATAATAGCAAATGAAGCAACTGACAAACAACTAATCTCAAAAATATACAAGCAACTCCTACAGTATACTCCAGAAAAATAAATGACCCAATCAAAAAATGGGCCAAAGAACTAAATAGACATTTCTCCAAAGAAGACATACAGATGGCTAACAAACACATGAAAAGATGCTCAACATCACTCATTATCAGAGAAATGCAAATCAAAACCACTATGAGGTACCATTTCACGCCAGTCATAATGGCTGTGATCCAAAAGTCTACAAATAATAAATGTTGGAGAGGGTGTGGAGAAAAGGGAACCCTCTTACACTGTTGGTGGGAATGCAAACTAATACAGCCACTATGGAGAACAGTGTGGAGATTCCTTAAAAAACTGGAAATAGAACTGCCTTATGATCCAGCAATCCCACTGCTGGGCATACACACTGAGGAAACCAGAAGGGAAAGAGACACATGTACCCCAATGTTCATTGCAGCACTGTTTATAATAGCCAGGACATGGAAGCAACCTAGATGTCCATCAGCAGATGAATGGATAAGAAAGCAGTGGTACATATACACAAGGGAGTATTACTCAACCATTAAAAAGAAAACATTTGAATCAGTTCTAATGAGGTGGGTGAAACTGGAGCCTATTATACAGAGTGAAGTAAGCCAGAAGGAAAAATACCAATA
>NW_011494708.1:11009169-11009573 GCF_000754665.1 Bison bison bison | reverse complement strand
CGCTTGCCAATGGTGTGTGCAGGCATCTGCGCTGCTTCTCTGCTGGGGGAGTTACCGTAGGGCTCGCAATCTGCGAGTTTTAATTGTTTATTTATTTTTTCTCCCTGTTAAGTTGCCATCTGTGCTTCCAAAGCTCGGCACAGATTTGGCAGTGAGGTTTCCTGGTGTTTGGAAACTTCTCTCTTTTTAAGACTCCCTTCCCGGGACATTATCCTCAATGGTGAAAAATTGAAAGCATTTCCTCTAAAGTCAGGAATAAGACAAAGGTGCCCACTTTCACCATTACTATTCAACATAGTTTTGGAAGTTTTGGCCACAGCAATCAGAGCAGAAAAAGAAATAAAAGGAATCCAAATTGGAAAAGAAGAAGTAAAACTCTCACTATTTGCAGATGACATGATCCT
>NW_011494708.1:11005824-11008686 GCF_000754665.1 Bison bison bison | reverse complement strand
AGAAAACATTTGAATCAGTTCTAATGAGGTGGGTGAAACTGGAGCCTATTATACAGAGTGAAGTAAGCCAGAAGGAAAAATACCAATACAGTATACTAACGCATATATATGGAATTTAGAAAGATGGTAACAATAACCCTGTGTATGAGACAGCAAAAGAGACACTGATGTATAGAACAGTCTTATGGACTCTATGGGAGAGGGAGAGGGTGGCAAGATTTGGGAGAATGACATTGAAACATGTAAAATATCATGTAAGAAACGAGATGCCAGTCCAGGTTCGATGCACGATACTGGATGCTTGGGGCTAGTGCACTGGGACGACCCAGAGGGAGGGTATGGGGAGGGAGGAGGGAGGAGGGTTCAGGATGGGGAACACATGTATACCTGTGGCGGATTCATTTTGATATTTGGCAAAACTAATACAATTATGTAAAGTTTAAAAATAAAATAAAAAAAAGAAAAGAAAGAAAAAGAAAACCATCTTGAACATTTGGAAGTTAATGGTTCACGTATTGCTGAAAGCGTGGCTTGGAGAATTTTGAGCATTACTTTACTAGTGTGTGAGATGAGTGCAATTGTGCAGTAGTTTGAACTTTCTTTGGCATTCCCTTTCTTTGGGAATGGAATGAAAACTGACCTTTTCCAATCCTGTGGCAAGGCAAATGGAAGTGATCAAAGAGGACATGGCAAGAGTGAACATCGACATTTTAGGAATCAGCATACTAAAATGGAGTGGAATGGGTGAATTTAACTCAGATGACCATTATATCTTCTACTGTGGTCCAGAATCCCTTAGAAGAAATGGAGTATCTCTCATGGTAAACAAGAGAGTCTGAAATGCAGTACTTGGATGCAATCTCATAAATGACAGAATGATCTCTCTTTCTTTCCGAGGCAAGCCATTCAATATCACAGTTATTTAAGTCTATGCCCCAAAAGCAATGCTGAAGAAGCTGAAGTTGAACAGTTCCAGGAAGGCCTACAAGATCTTCTAGAAGTAACACCCAGAAAAGATGTCCTCTTAATTATAGGGGACTGGAAGGCAAAAGTAGGACGTCAAGAGCTACCTGAAATAATAGACACATTTGGCCTTGGAGTAAAAAATGAAGCAGGGAAAAAGCTAATATACTTTTTCCAAGAGAATGCACTGGTCATAGAAAAAACCTTCTTCGAAAAACACAAGAGAAGACTCTACATTGGACATCATGAGATGGTCAATACCAAAATCAGATTGATTATATTCTTTGCAGCCAAGATGGAGAAGCTATACACAGTCAGCAAAAACAAGACCAGGAGATGACTGTGGCTCAGATTATGAATTCCTTATTGCTAAATTCAGACTTAAATTGAAGAAACTAGAGAAAAACCACTAAACCATTCAGGTATGACCTAAATCAAATCCCTTATGATTATACAGAGGAAGTGACAAATAGATTCAAGGGGTTAGATCTGATAGACGGAGTGCCTGAAGACATATGGACGAAGGCACATGACATGGTACAGGGAGGCAGTAATCAAGAGCATCCCCAAGAGAAAGAAAGGCAAAAAGGCAAAATGGTTGTCTGAAGAGGCATTACAAATAGCTGATAAAGAAAACAAGTGAAGGCAAAGGAAGAATGGAAAGATATACCCATTTGAATGCAGAGTGCCAAAGAATAGCAAGAAGAGATAAGAGGGCCTTCCTCAGTGATCAACGCAAAGAAATAGAGGAAAACTATACAGGGGGAAGCCCACTCCAGTGTTCTTGCCTGGAGAATCCCAGGGCTGGGGGAGCCAGGTTGGCTGCCTTCTATGGGGTCGCATAGATTTGGACACGACTGAAGTGACTTAGCAGCAGCAGCAGCAGCATAGAATGGGAAAGACTAGAGATCTCTTCAAGAAAATTAGAGATACCAAGGGAACATTTCATGAAAAGATGGACCTGATAAAAGACAGAAATGATATGGACCTAACAGAAGCAGAAGATATTAAGAAGAGGTGGCAAGTATACACAGAAGAACTGTACAAAAATATCCTCACGAACCAGATAATCACGATGGTGTGATCACTCACCGAGAGCCAGGCATCCTGGAATGTGAAGTCAGGTGGGCCTTAGAAAGCATCACAACAAACAAAGCTAGTGGAGGTGATGGAATTCCAATGGAGCTATTTCAAATCCTGAAAGATGATGCTGTGAAAGTGCTGTACTCAATAAGCCAGCAAATATGGAAAACTCAGCAGTGGCCACAGGACTGGAAAAGGTCAGTTTTCATTCCAATCCCAAAGAAAGGCAATGCCAAAGAATGCTCAGACTCCGCACAATTGTACTCATCTCACACGCTAGTAAAGTAATGCTCAAAATTCTCCAAGCCAGGCTTCAGCAATACGTGAACTGTGAACTTCCAGATGTTCAAGCTGGTTTTAGAAAAGGCAGAGGAACCAGAGATCAAATTGCCAACATCTGCTGGATCATTGAAAAAGCAAGAGAGTTCCAGAAAAACATCTATTTCTGCTTTATTGACTATGCCAAAGCCTTTGACTGTGTGGATCACAATAAACTGCGGAAAATTCTGAAAGAGATGGAAATACCAAAACACCTGACCTGCCTCTAGAGAAACCGATATTCAGGTCAGGAGGCAACAGTTAGAACTGGACATAGAACAACAAACTGGTTCCAAATAGGAAAAGGAGTATGTCAAAGCTGTATATTGTCACCCTGCTTATTTAACTTATATGAAGAGTACATCATGATAAACGCTGGGCTGGAAGAAGCACAGGCTGGAATCAAGATTGCTGGGAGAAATATCAATAACCTCAGATATGCAGATGACACCACCCTTATGGCAGAAAGTGAAGAGGAACTAAAAAGCCTCTTGATGA
>NW_011494708.1:11004184-11005724 GCF_000754665.1 Bison bison bison | reverse complement strand
TTGGGGGCTCCAAAATCACTGCAGATGGTGACTGCAGCCATGAAATTAAAAGACGCTTACCCCTTGGAAGGAAAGTTATGACCAACCTAGATAGCATATTCAAAAGCAGAGACTACTCTGCCAACAAGGATACATCTAGTCAAGGCTATGGTTTTTCCAGTGATCATGTATGGATATGAGAGTTGGACTGTGAGGAAAGCTGAGTGCCGAAGAATTAATGCTTTTGAACTGCGTTACTGGAGAAGAGTTTTGAGAGTCCCTTGGACTGTCAGGAGATCCAACCAGTCCATTCTAAAGGAGATCAGTCCTGGGTGTTCTTTGGAAGGAATTATGCTAAAGCTGAAACTCCAGTACTTTGGCCACCTCACGCGAAGAGTTGATTCATTAGAAAAGACTCTGATGCTGGGAGGGATTGTGGGCAGGAGGAAAAGGTGATGACAGAGGATGAGATGGCTGGATGGCACCACCGACTAGATGGACGTGAATTTGAGTGAACTCCGGGAGATGGTGATGGGCGTGGAGGCCTGGCATGCTGCAATTCATGGTGTTGCAAAGAGTTGGACATGACTGAGTAGCTGAACTGAATAGAGGGGGAAATACTAGAGATCTCTTCAAGAGAATTAGAGATATCAAGGGAACTGTTCATGCAAAGATGGGCACAGTAAAGGACAGAAATGGTATGGAACTAACGGAAGCAAAATACATTAAGTAGAGGTGGCAAAAATACACAGAAAAAAAAAAAATACACAGAAAAACTAGACAAAAAAGTCATCATGACCAGGATAACCATGGTGGCATGATCACTCACCTAGAGCCAGACATCCTGGAATGTGAAGTCAAGTGTGCCTTCGGAAGCATCACTACAAACAAAGCTAGTGGAGGTGATGCAATTCCAGTTAAGCTATTCCAAATTGTAAAAGATGATGCTCTGAAAGTGCTGCACTCAATATGTCAGCATATCTAGAAAACTCAGCAGTGGCCACAGGACTGGAAAAGATCAGTTTTCATTCCAATCCCAAAGAAATGCAATGCCAAAGAAAGTTCAAAGTACTGCACCATTGCACTCATTTCACACACTAGCAAAATATTGCTCAAATTTCTCCAAGCCAGGCTTCAGCAATGCATGAACCCTGAACTTCCAGATGTTCAAGCTGACTTTAGAAAGGAAGAGGAACCAGAGATCAAATTGCCATCATCCGTTGGATCATCAAAAAAGCAAGATAATTCCAGAAAAAACATCTGCTTTATTGACTATGCCAAAGCTTTTGACTGTATGGATCACAACAGACCGTTGAAAATTCTTAAAGAGGTGGTAGTATCAGACCAGACATGCTGGAATATGAACTCACGTGGGCTTTAGGAAGCATTGGTGTAAACCAAGCTAGTGGAGGTGATGGAATTCCTGTTGAGCTATTTAAAATCCTAAAAGATGGGCACTCAGTATGCCAGAAAATTTGGAAAACTCAGCAGTGGCCACAGGACTGGAAAAGGTCAGTTTTCATTCCAATCCCAAAGAAAGGCAATGCCAAAGAATGCTCAA